>NC_044362.1:13140755-13313255 GCF_007364275.1 Archocentrus centrarchus
CTTCATCCGTGCATGGATCCATGTCACATTTGTTTTCCCACTTCCCCTGTAGTGCTGATTATTCTCTTTCAAAGCCTTTCGGCCTTTGGCTTTTGTTAGTAGTGATATAGTTTCTCTCCCTCTCTCTCAGACAAAAGAGGAGCAGTCTCAGATCACCAGTCAGGTGACAGGGCAGATCGGCTGGCGCCGTGAGGGCATCAAGTATCGCCGCAATGAGCTCTTCCTGGATGTGCTGGAAAGCGTTAACCTGCTTATGTCACCTCAAGGTGTGTTTATAGAAACTTTTAGAAATGCTGATGATGAGATGGAGTGTTCTTGTTTTGTATCATATGTTTCTCCCAGCAGCATTAGGTGTTAGAGCTCACAGTTGCAACTGCTGATAGAGCTGATTATGGGTGTTTCAGTTACAAATTTCCAAAATACGGGTTCTCGTGTTTACAAAGATTACTCAGAAAACATGTTTAGCTGTTTGTGGTGTTCTCTTGGAAGGGCATGTGTTTGATTTTTGAAAGGTAAACTCCAATCTTCTGTTTTGATTTTTGATATCACTGCTGCTTGTTTTCATACTTTAGAAATGGACTTCAACACTGGATCCCACAACTAAAAACTATTTGAGCTCTATGTCCAGGTTTTGAATAGCATCATTATTCTTCCCCTTTCATACAGGCCAGGTCCTGAGTGCCCACGTGTCAGGCCGAGTAGTGATGAAGAGCTACCTGAGCGGAATGCCCGAGTGCAAATTTGGCATGAATGACAAGATCGTCATCGACAAGCAGGGAAAGGGAGGAGCGTCCGACGACGCAGGGAAGAGGTGAGTGAAGCCTTGTGGGAGGTCCACCAACAAGAAAATTGAAAAGCTGAAAATCATTTATCATTTTATTTTTAAAAGCATAACAGGAAATTTTATTGTTGAGATAATGTTTTAAGAGGCCAAAGTTATCCCTGTGTCTGTGTTATTAGTATTGTCTTGTTTGCAGTGAGACAGGCTTTACAATTTCTTTAATTTTTCTTCCCTTTGGATGCATCTCTTTCTTTCCCTCTCTTTCTTTTCTATGTGCTGTACCTCAGTGATTTAGGGGGAGGAAGGTACTGTACTGACAAGTGTCCTTACCCTCTGCCACCTCAACGCACACTCACACCAGCTCCTGTCTCATCTCAGCCCTTTTAGCAAATTAAGAATTTGTACATCTCATGCACTGTTGCTCCCCACAGTCAATATAAATGAAACACATCTTGTTAACTTTTGAGTGTGCTGCCTGGTGGTTGCTTTCCTCTTTTGGTAGAATGGTTTGTTTGTTTGTTTTTTGTATTAAGCCCACACCTACCTGCTTGACATCTAACCCTTTACCCAAACACCTAACAAAGACTGATTTGTTCTAAATGCAGAATAATGACATTAACCTCAGCCAGGTTCACGTGTCTTGATACTAGCAGCTGTGTCCCTTTTGTGTACTCATATGATAAACCTTAATTGAGGGAGAGTTGTAGTTTTATCTTTTGGAGACTGGGTCTCATAATTATGTATCTGTTCTGGATTAGTAATAAACAGGTGGACTGTTCTTTCATCTCATGTGGTGTCTGTGTTTTCTCTCCGGGCAGTGGGAAGCAGTCCATAGCCATCGACGACTGCACCTTCCACCAGTGTGTGCGCCTCAGCAAGTTTGACTCAGAGCGTAGCATCAGCTTCATCCCCCCTGATGGAGAGTATGAGCTTATGAGGTCAGTAGATGGATTTTCTTTTTTTTTTTTTTTTTTTTTTTTGGAGCTTCTAATTTATTAAGTCATAAACTGTTATACATGCTTAGCACTAATAATATTAAAGGCATGAAACAGCATGAAGAAACTCAGAAGGCTTATTTTTGCTTTACTAATTTAAATAGCTTTTTCGCCTCCATTCTTGCAGATATCGCACTACAAAGGACATCATCCTGCCATTCCGAGTTATCCCTCTGGTCAGGGAGGTGGGCCGCACCAAACTGGAGGTGAAGGTGGTCATCAAGTCCAACTTCAAACCATCTCTGCTGGCTCAGAAGATTGAGGTCAGCTGTTTTTAATGTTACCATAAACCTGTGGCATTTCACTCAGATTTGAAGATGTTCAGAAAATGTGTTTAATTCCAGGAAGAAGAACTTCAGTCAGAAAATGTGCAGTTGTGTGTAAAAAGTTTACTTTTTTGTTTTTCATCTTCTCTCCTCAGGTGCGTATTCCAACACCCCTCAACACCAGCGGTGTGCAGGTGATTTGTATGAAAGGAAAAGCCAAGTACAAGGCCAGTGAGAACGCCATTGTCTGGAAGTGAGTATTAACTTTGCTGCATGAGAGAAAAGCAAATTTACTTTTATGCTCTCTGGCCAGTTGATGATTAACAGCCTCACATCTCATCTTTTTTTCTTTCTTTTTGACTGAAAATACAACATCACATATCTTTCTGTGTGTTTTGTTTGTGTTTAGGATCAAACGCATGGCTGGGATGAAGGAGTCTCAGATCAGTGCTGAGATTGAGCTTCTGCCGACCAACGATAAGAAGAAATGGGCCAGGCCTCCCATCTCTATGAACTTTGAGGTAAGAATGCTCATTGAAGCTAGATGTGAGCATACTAAATTGTGTTTGCTTTGCTGCCTGATTATATGGTGCTGTTCCTATTTTCTAAATGCATTGATGAATGGACCTTTTTATAGAGCTCGTAGCCATAAAAATGCACTCTGGTTTAAATGTGATCGCACTATCTGTCATGCAAATCACAACCTGCTTGCTGTTTCCACATCCATATCCACTTCCTGTCATAAGAACAAACGACCTACACCGGCCTGCATGCTCTGGCACATTTTAACATTCCTCCCTTGTCCCTGCAGGTTCCTTTTGCTCCATCCGGCCTGAAGGTGCGCTACTTGAAGGTGTTTGAGTCCAAGCTCAACTACAGTGACCACGATGTCATCAAATGGGTGCGGTACATCGGCCGCTCCGGTATCTATGAAACTCGCTGCTAAAGTTGTCCCCCCGCCAGGCAGCACACAGACCACTTCCCCTCCCATCTATCCTAAGATTTTTTTTTTTTCTTCTTTTCCTTCCTCTTCCTCCCTCAGCCCTTATCACTTCTCTCTCACCCCCCACCTCTTCCTAACTAGGTGTTGAAGATTGAAATTTACATTGTTAAAGGAAAAAAAAAAAAAATAAATAAATATGGTATAATACACAGATATATGCAAAATGTGAACCATTGTATCGTGTATATATCTCGTTGTGATAAGTAACATAAACCAGCCGGTGTCTGAAAGAAAAAGACAAGTGATGCGGGAGTGTCCGGGGGAGCGGGCGTTAGGCTTGAAGGGTTTCCCCTTGTTGTGTTTATTCAGTGTTATTGTCCCTCTATCTACTCTCCAGTTATTTAGAAGTCCCACATCTTATCCCTGCTAAGATGATTAGTAGCTGTTGTGGTTTAAAATGAATCCTGATGTAGTTCCTGTATACAAACTTCAATCTCAGTAGAATCTACCCTTTGAATGAGTTGGCTGAAATGTGATCCATGTTTTCAGGAGTGCTCATTTGGATCTGAAAATCAGGCAGAGCAGAAATGACAATGTGCAAAATTAGTTTGGTTTTTTTTGTACATTTCCTTTTCCTCTGGTATTTTTCCACTACTTCTCCCTGACTTTTTCCCTGGTATTCAGTCAGTGAAGTTCAAACATAAGGGAACATTCCAGACACTTTTTAAGCTTGACCATCGTCCTGAAAAGCAGGTTGTGACCCAAATCAACTTTGACACACTTATTTTTTTTTTTAATTCAAATACGAGGCCCTAGGTGTGTTTGCAGTGAGGTGAGGTCTCCCCCTGGCGTTTGCTTTGCAGCTGTCTGCTTCATGTTTGTAGCCCTGGTGACCGTTCTGTCCAATTAAATCTGACTATGTAACCAAACCCACCTGCTGCGTGTGTTTTCATTGGACTGGTGTTATTTTAGGCTGTCTGAATTCTATTGTGCTACAGTTTCCTCTTCATATTGTTTGAAATAAGGAGGGGCTTCATTGTTGGAACAAATTTTGGGTAACAGCAGCAGGGCTTTTGACTAAATATTTATTTTTAAAACAAAACAAGGTTGAATCAAGTGCACTGACTTACGAATGATACAGGTTTAAATTGGCTGCCAAAGAATGCAGTTAGCATGCTAACAGACGCTAAATACTGAAAGATTTTTGCAAATGATGGCCAAACCGTTTGACCTTGATCCAAAGTGTTTAATAAATTTTTTTTCCTTGCCTTGCTCTCTAGGACATAAAATCAAATAACCTCAAACAGTAAAAATAATACATGATTAAAAGACTTGCTGTTAAAACATTTACATTTATATGCCTCTTAGTAGTAGTGGTGGTTATTGGCTTGCCACTTGAGCCTTCGCCACCTTGCATGTGGACATGCTCTTAATGAGAAGTTCACACTGATTTAATGGAAAAGATTCCACGAGAATCAAAGCGAGGCTTCCCAAAAGTAGCTTAGCACCAAGGTCTAGGCTGGATTTCCTCAAGAAATTACATAGGCTGTGCACTCAAGTCCTTTTTCAGCTGTTTCCCAACTTTAAAAAAAAAAAATCACATTTCACCCCCAAGAATTGTCGCTGCAGAAAATAAGTGCTTTTGGGAAACCAAGCCTAGAGCAGATCAATTGACATCGGTCAACATTTATATTAGAGTCATCTTAACAGTATTGCATTATATCTTCAAATCACCTGTGATGGTCCTGGTTACAGAGGAGAAAAAAAACAAAAAACAAACATTTATCCCTGGAGATACAGGAGATGACATAACACACTGAGACTGGAAAATCTCAAATATTTGAGCAAGTCACATTGCTTCAGTGCAGCAACAATGGCTCTGTTCAGAAAGGAAACATTATCCCCATACTTTGTGCTCATCTTAGGAAACAATCTGTTCGGGGAGGGAGGTAGCTACATGAATGTTGATGGTGGTGCACACAAGCCCAGTTTGGAAGTGGAAGTCCCGTCTTAAGTGTACGGCCTTGTATAATTTGCAGTGTGTGTGCTTCCTGTCAGGAGGCTTTATTCATTTTGTGCTTGCGAATACTTCTTTGTAAAAGGTGGGAAACGTGTTTTTTACAACAACAACAAAAAACTCCACCCCTGCTCACATTGATTCTCCGCTCAGACGGAAGAAGCACAGGAATGAAAATCTCCAAAAATAAGCGTTCAAGTCTACATCAACATCTAAACGGGGCATTCCTCTCTTTACGCCACTAAAAGGCGTCAAGTCCAAAACTGGCCTTCCAAAGACCGAATTCTCATCTGCAGGTACATTTTAAAAGCAAATTTATTACTATTATGCATTAAAGTCATCGCTTAAACCAGATCTGTCAACAGATAAGAAATATTGACAGAACTAATTTCAAACATGCCAATTTAGGAGCTTTCACACACGAACATGCGCACGCACTCATGAACACAGCCCCAGTGCAGGCAGGCAGGCACACGCACAAACTTGGGAAAATGCTGCTGTTTAGTAGACCTAGAACAAAATCTACTCTCAGATTCAGCTCACATCGGATCTGGAGTTTCCTAGTTAATTTAAAAAAAAAAAAAAAAAAGAAGCCAGGTCTGTGTCTTGCTAGTATGAACAGAATATAAAGTACCCTGCTACATGAGCAGGGCATTTTAAACGGTTCAGTTTATTGACCTGATGTGATAACCTGCACCCCGAGGTACCCAACAGCGTCTTCATGATTCCTCAGCTCACCTTTCCCAATCTGGGGGTGCTGTTCCAACAAAAGTGACCAAAGACCTGCAAACCCTCCCGCTAAAGCCGTGGAAAAAAGGGAAACAACTCCTACTGCACTATAATGCCAACCTTAATAATACTGTTGTAGATGGGCTAGTGCACCAAGTGAAACGTGAAAATCAATGACAGTGAGTGACTAATAAACGCAAAGTGACGAGAGATAAATGAAACTAACCTGCAAAGTACTCAAGTGACTAGAGGTATAACTTACCCTTACACAGGAACAAAAAGATGAAAATTGGCCATTAAAAACAAGAGCTGTGGAGAACCTGACTCTTGTCCTAAAGGTCAAAGTAAAACCATAAAACAAAAACACACTTGAAGCAGGAGCTCAATGAAATCCACGCTACTCGACAGCTCTGCTAACTTGTAGCACTGACTGCGACCTGAGCGCGAACGCAGTCTAGTTCTCGTCGTCTTCGTCGTCATCATCATCATCGTCGTCGTCATCCTCGCTGATGAGGTATCCGCGGGCCCCGCTGTGATGGGGAGGCGAGGGGGGCGGGGAGGTCTTGGAGAAGAAGGGAAGACGGAAAGTGGGAGAGGGGGAGCGCTCCTCGCGGGTGGGGCTGCTGTTGGGGCTGTGTCTGGGGCTGATGGCCTGCAGCATTCGGCCTTTTCCCTCCTTCAGCATGTGCTTCTGTGGAGGCGAGACAGCAACAGGAAGAGATGAGCTGACGATCAAACCCGCTGAATGCAGGAGTAATGTGCTGCTCAACTACATACAGTGTGAACAAAATATTTCAGCACAATCATATTTTACACATGGAGAGATGGCTTGTGTCATTTAACACTCAAAGAAAAGCATGTCACTCTTTTTATGGGGTTAATTTTTCGACTGATTTTCTCATTCTTACACTGATAACACACTTACCTCACAGATGTGTGTTATCACTGGCTATAAAGCCTTTCTTCTAACTGAAACCACTGAAACTTCTAACTGAAATCTCCCAGACTACATTGCCAACAAGCATGTGCTCCTAATCAGCTTTCCTCATTAAATATTGTTTAAAGACCAAACAAAACCAGCATCCTCACCAAAGCTCCCTCAGGGCCAAACATCTGCAGGAAGTTTCCAATGAACTCCCTGGACTTCTCCTCCCATTTCTGAATGAGGTCGATGCTCTTCTCCTCCACCTTCTGGACAAACTCCTTGCTCTTCTCCTCTACGTCACGCACTTTCTTCTTCACCTTGTCCACACGCTCCTGCAGGTGGTACTTCTTCTCCTGTTGAGGGTGATTGCAGCAAAGGACACAGGTTACTAAACACATCGGCTCTCTGTTTAACGCTCAGTTAAAGTAAAGCAAAGTTCCGCACATTGATGAAGCTGACGTTGAGCTCCTTGGCTGTGTACCCTCTCTGCAGGTTGCGCCTGACATACACATCATAGTCGCGGACTATGCGAGTGATGATGTCAGAGGTGGAGATGCCCTCTGTCCGCTGGGTGGGTGCAAACATGCCTGAAGAAAGAACAAACTGTGTAGGTATAGTTTCTGGGCTTACTGTAACCCAATCTGTTCCTTGTTTACTGCACATTCCTAATCTCCATTACTCTGGCACTCACCAGCTTCCTTAATGTGCTTGTAAACATCATCACTGCCCGCTGAGGAGTATGGGATGTCGTCGTGGGCCACGAAGTCAATCTGGAGAGGCCGTTAGAAGCAACATGCATAAACACAAAAAAGAAAACAAAAAAACAAAAACAAAAAAAAACAGCAGGGAGGAAGTTACAAAGGTTCAGGGATGGTGACTGATGGAGTCACTCATACATTGCTGTACTATAAAAATCTCAACAATTTGACTCTAAACACAACGGACTGAGCATTTCTAGTTGTGGCTTTTGTCTCATCTACTCACACGATGTTTTGCAAGAAACTCCGGTGTTAACGTCCAGGGAGCGTTTCGCACCACTTCATCCACATAGCGGCAATGTCTGATAGCATCGTATCGCTCATCCTCATTCATCACCGTGAAGCCCTTGTATTTGTGAGTCAGGTCATCACTGCACACTGGTAGGAAATATTTAAAGAAATTCACATTTAAAGTTTCTACGAAAAGAAAGGCTTTGAAAAACTGGTTTGAACAGAAAGGTAAGCACTAGATATAGAAAATGCTCAAACGCTTTATCTGAGGGATTTATACTGACCCAACATTCAAGGTGCAGTGTTTGCCATCAAAAACACTACACTGTTTGTCTTTATTACACAGTCAGGAACAGAATACGACGCACACTCACAAAGGATAAAACAAAATGTAGTAAGAATATCCAGCAGTTAAAAAATATCCCACAGCAACACTCACGCTTACCTCCAACAATGAGATGTGTATTTGGGAAGAGGCATTTAGCCTGCATGAGGGCTCTGGCGTGTCCTGAGTGGAAAAGATCAAAGATGCCATCTGCATAGACCCGCACTGGTCTGTCAGCTGAACAAAGAAATGAGGTAAGATATGAAGAGCTGCACAGAGTGAATCTCAAACAGATTTATTTTGGACAGATGTACAAATGTACTCAAGACTGTGGCACTAGAGAAACTTTCAAAATCTGAGAGATTTAAAGATTCAGACTCACGTGGTGTTCCTCTCTTAGCCTCTTCCATGCTGACTCTCTTGTAAGCTTTACTATTAGCTGGCTCCAGCTCATCTGCAAAGGGTGCAGGGTGCCTCAGCCCCTGAAAGATGCAGAACAAGATGATATCAAGGATGAATTATGTTTTTTTTATTAATAATTTACCCCAAATTCCTAGAGTAAACTCATTGTGTCTTCTAACCAGAAAAGTGGCATCATATCTCTCAAATTTTGTAACACTCTTTCCTGCACTCTTACACCATAACCTGATGTGGAAACGGAGGGTGTTGTTCTTGTGGGTAAACAGATGACATTTTCTAAGCAAACATCAGCTGATATCTGAAACTGTGATATTATTGCTTAGTGCTCTTTTGCAGCAGTGTGTGTACTTTTTTACAGCGTTATGCCCAGTGAGACTCACCACAGTACACCTGGGGATTTTCCCAAGCCTTTCACCCTCCTCGGCCTCCCCATTGGAGCCATCTCTTCTTCTCTTTCTCGACAGCAGCAGTGTACTGGAGCTTTGGGCCTCCATCTGGATCAAAGGTCAAGACAATTGCAATTTAAACATATCAGACTTCACATTCAACCCTTTTCCGTGCCCTAGGATGATTAAAAAGGAACATCTTTACACTGTGGAATGTTTGGGATATGAACTGTGTTACATAATTAAAGCATACTCACAATATAATATACATTACAGACAGACTGTAAATTTAGACAGCTGTCTTGTTATGACAGGTGATAAAAGCTGAGTTAACTTTGACCCAGAAACTGGGGGAACACAGTATGACCCACCACGACACACTGGATTAAACAGGTCAAGATACAGGTCAAGTGAAAATTAAGCAAACACCACCTGCTCTAACATACCACAGTTTATTCCTAAACATACACAACATGAACCGTATTGAGTTTTCCCTTCTGATGCCACAGAAGCAAAAGCCTCACATGCGGCAACATGACACCCAGCCCCGTTTCTCCAGTGTCGGCAGGTCACCACGAGTCGGCGTATTTTTACATTCGATGCTGATAGACTTCAGCTGACTTTGCGATGCACATTAGAGCCAGTTGGATGCCTTTCCACAAATTTATTGCACAGCCTGGGATATTTAGAGGAAACTTTTTGTTTTTGCAAAAATGAAAAACTGTGTATGTAAGATCTCAGCCAGCTCAACAGCCATCACATCTGCACTCGATAGCATAAAGTAGGGCAGCAAATACCTTAAGAAGCTGCTGCTTTATTTTCACAATCTATGTCTGAATTCCTTTCTTTTAAAATATGTTATAATAATGTCAAGAATGAGCATAACTTTACCCTCATGAATCTTGAGGCAGCTTCTTTTATCGAACCAACAATCTCACACTGTAAAAGCTATTAAGTGTTAGAAATGTTTGCTTTAAAAATGGTAAACGAGTAATCGATAGTCAAAATGGCAACAGAATAGCTGCATGTCAATTAATCAACCACGCAGAAGCAAACAAGTGTGGGAAAGTCTTGTGTTTGTATCCTGTCTGCTGTGTTTCTGTGTTCTGGTAAAACAGAACTGGCCTGAGAGTCTAAGTGTTAACATCACATGACGTTTCCAAATAAAAAAGTCTGAGACACCTTCAGGGCTCATTCAAAGTGAAGACGCTACAACCAGTCTGACACTCAGAATATGGCAAAACAAAAGAAACTCAACAGTTAAATCTATAATAGAAGGGTTCCTGAACGGGGCAGGTGGTGCCTCATTCCACACATTCCATCAAACCAAATGGCATTAAAGGGATAGTCCATTTTTATGACTAACCTTGGCACTTCCTATAAGGAAATGAACTCACATTTCCAGCTTCAAATTTTGATTGTTGGGCTTTACCAGAGCAGAGCTGCATGATTCACAGTTCAACATAATCCCAATTTATCTTCTAGAGGGCCTTAGTTCTGTCTGAAACAAGCTGTTTCGTCACCCCTCTTTTACCCAGCTTTCTTCTGATTGGCTGCGCCTTGCAAACAGCAGGTTTGAACAACAGTAGGGTGGGGCTGCTGTGTTCAGTGCCAGAGTCGTGTGCCTCAGATGACCATATCAGGATATCCCCTCTCATTGTCATTATGCCAGACTTTTAACAAATTCAAAGAGACAAGTACAATAACTTAAGAAGCTGATGCTTTGGTTTCACACTTTATGTCTGAACTTTTTAAAATATGTAACAATAATGCAAAGAATGAGCACGATAACCTCGCCTCATGAGTCTTCAGGCAACTTCTTTTATCAAACCAACGATCTGACTTAATAAAAGCTATCAAGCCTACAAATAATCACCAATCTCACTTCACTACACCGGCTACCTTGAACTGAATTTAAACCTTTATTATTTACTTTTAGAATAGAACAGAATGCCTTTTATTGTCATTATACAGGATGTACAATGAGATAGGAGGGCCACTCCTGTTCAGTGCCATGCAATAGAAAATCAAATTCTCTAAAATAAAAAATAAAAATATTATAGTCTAGTATTTTGCAGATTTACATGGCTTCGCTCATACCCACATTGAAAATTTAGTCACGCCTTATGAACTGAACTGCTGCCTGCATGTTTCAGGTCAGACCTTCCTACCTGTTCCTCATTACAAAAGGAAATCAGGCATTTTCTGTTAGAGCCCCGCAGCTGTGGATCTCCTTAGCAGAGGAACTGAGGCTAAAAAACTGGGAATCGACTTCTAAAATCACTCTTCAAAACGTACTTTTTGAAGAAAGGTTCTATTTTTAACAGTAAATCAGGTTTTATTTTTAACAGTAAATCTGGTTTTATTTCTCCTCCAGAATTTCTATATTGACTTAATTGATTTTTTTCATTGCATTTATTTATTTTACCAGTCATGTTTTTCACACAGTTTGTTTGGGCTTTAGATCCTATTTTTGCTGTTGTTTTCATTGTGTGTACTTTTCTTTTTTCAGTTTTGATTGTGATCTAATTTACCGGCTTACGCAACGCACTTTGCAACTACGTTTTGAAAAGTGCTATATAAATAAAGATTATGAATGGCATCCAGAGTTGAGAGTATTTACAACTGCATGAAATAGAGGATTTAGAGCAGTCTGAAGCTCTCAGGGCTTACTTGTATGCATGCTGATCTCATTATCTGAAACTTTTGTAATAAAATAAGCAAAATAAGGAAAAGCACAAGGAGAGAGGTTTCCTTTAACGTGATTAAGTCATAATAGCCCCTGGCTGAACATCTGCTGTTGTGCCAGTTATGAAACTGTGACTCAGTACAATGAGCGAAGGACGTGGCAGCTCAGCGTTCCTGGTGGTGACAGCTACCTGATCCAACACAGGGCACTTGCACAAACGCGTCCGACCGCCCCCTGCCTCATTCTCTTGCCAGCAGCTGAGGGCTCCCACACACTGACAAAAAAGATTCAGATGACGACCACATGTCATCATCACTGAAACTGGCTGCTATAATAAGAAGGAAACAACAGAGCTGTGCCAAGTTCTGTGTGAACGTGTGCTCTGCAAATGAGGTTCGTGACAGACCCAGTAACTTCATTAAATAATACAGCAAGCCCAACACGGCAGTTTGATACATATAACTTGGAGTGGTAAACAGGATTTCATGCTTAATTAATGTGTTTTATATTGAATCTTTTAAAAATCAACATTCATTTCAGAAATAAAGTGAAAAGGCCAGTCACAAGTTCCCAAAGTCAAAGAGATCAGAGATCTTTTTTAAGACAACTATCAGTCAGCAAATCCTCAGACTCTGAAATTTGCTCCATAAATGACTCACTGATTACAACAGTTCCCAGTTGAGTTTCCATTCCGTGATTTGTTCACGTAATGTTTTAGATCTAAAAATGCTAAATGCATGGACATTAGACATCCAGCTAAAGTCAATGTTGTACAATAACGTTCAAATACAGAACCTACTCGGCTCCTGTCCCGGTTCCCTGACGGCCCTCCGACCACATTTTGAAAACCACACAGCATTTAACACAATGTTCTTAATGTCTGGTGTCTCACCGATGTTATAATGCTGTTCAGATAAAGCTGCAGACACAGTCAATGCGAGTACAATAGGCGTCCAACTTCAGCTGGTGAAACCAGCAGCTGACAGAGCGCTTAGTGACACTCTCCGTGAAGCTTAAAAAAACCCTGGCTGTCCCCACTTTTTCGCCTTGGCCAGAAATCCCCAGCACTAACAATCCAGGCTCTTAATGTCAGCTAACGTCAGATATCTGCTTAAAGTTTCTGCTTACTTACCTTTCAATGTTTTGTCCGGAATGCTGCCTTTTTGCACGAGTGGGCGGATTCCTGCCCTCGTAGTGCCAGCAGGCTAGCTAGCTAGCTAGCTAGCTAGCTAGCTAAAAGCAAGAAAGCTAGCTAACGCTGCTAGCCACCCTCGACTGCTAGTTAGCAATCTGCCCTTTTAAAAGTTGGCTGCTTATTAGCTAACTTTAGCCGTTAGCGCGCTAGTTCGCTAGCACCAGTAACAACGATGAAGATGAACAACCCTGTGCATCCAACGCGCCGGTATTTGTTGTGTCGCTGTCTAAACACTGCATCTAGCAGAAGGACAGACAAATCATCAGCAGTGACAGCTTGTACTACAAGGCTGACAGGTCAACAACACAGGAACTACAAAACTTGGACATCCTTAAAGGAACTGCTACAATAACAGACGCTCAGTGGTTGTACTGTACCGCCACCTACTGGAAAACGTTTTCTTCTTCAGCTGCCTCTGTATCTTCAGCCAGTCATTAAAAAACACCACTGATGAGGCAACTATGGAGACTGTCGCTGGCATGTGATTAATGTGCCGGTGACTGTGTGGCTCTATGCAGGGCAATCTCATGGATAGCTATGGCAATGTAATCAGCTCAGAAGTTCACTGAATGAATATTGAAAGATTTAAAAGGTTTATAAACTAAACATCGTTCAATGTCCTCCGTTAAGGGCTTCAGACGTCATCCGTGACGCTGGTTCAGGTAGTAGTTCAAGTGTTGGTGTGATTTATGAAAGCGAAATGGATCCTCGCAAAATTTGTGTGTTAGTGTTTGTGTTGGAGTTTCACCAGTTTGCCTGTGACACACAAGAGCTGGTTTTCATGGAGTTACTAAAAGGAGAAGGGTTTCCCCTGTAAGGCAACACTTTGAGCTGATCTCAATACACATAATATGATATATACACATATAACATAATAGGCCTATAAATAATTAAATGTGTTATAATATTCACAAGTATTTTTTTTAATTCCAAGGTGAAGTGTTTCCAGCTGGAGTAGAAGAGCAACACCTCATCTACAGGTATCATCTAGGCAGAGGTGCATATATCCAAACCTACATAAGATTGCTGTGGGATACTTGTGCACACCTGCCTCCTCAGAATAATGGGAATTTTTTTTAAAAATTTGATTTGATTATACATCACATTTGCAGGGCTTCATTTGGCTGTGCAGCAACCACTGTTGCCAGTAGATGTCTCACAAGTGTACTGAATGAAGCGAGTAGCGAACCAATTTTTGACACAATGATTCAAAAAGGTTCAGAGCTTCAAAAAACTTTGTTTTGTCATCACGGCAGGCAGGCACTGACAACAAGGATGCAACAGAGAACTAAGGGAAATGCATAGAATAAATATACATCAGGGAAATAAGACAATTCCCTGTTATTCCAGGTTTTGGACTAGACCTGAAAATTGTAGTTGGGAACTGATCCAGAGAGAGAGCTCCAGGGACAAGGCATAATTCCACAGTAAGAACAGAGGGTGGTACACGTGAGAACTGATATCCTGAAGGTGGTGATGAAGTCAAGCAATGAAATTGTGAGTCTAGCTTGAAGTAAAGAAGTACAGAACTGACTTTGCTGTTATTTTGGGTGTCTTGCCCAGGTGAGAAGCGTCTCGCCTGGGCTAAAGACAAAAAGGACTGGACTGCTGCTGAGTGCTCCAAAGTTATGTTCTCTGATCAAAGTCAATTTTGCATTTCCTTTGGAAATCAAGCTCCCAGAGTCTGGAGGAAGAGAGGAGAGGCACAGAATCCACGTTGCTTGAGGTCCAGTGTAAAGTTTCCACAATCAGTGATGGTTTGGGGTGCCATGTCATCTGCTGGTGTTGGTCCACTGTGTTTTCTGAGGTCCAAGGTCAACTCAGCTGTCTACCTGGAAGTTTTAGAGCACTTCATGCTTCCTGCTGCTGACCAACTTTATGGAGATGCAGATTTCATTTTCCAACAGGACTTGGCACCTGCACACAGTGCCAAAGCTACCAGTACCTGGTTTAAGGACCATGGTATCCCTGTTCTTAATTGACCAGCAAACTCGCCTGACCTTAACCCTATAGAAAATCTATGGGCCATGGTGAAGAGGAAGACCCAACAATTCAGAAGAGCTGAAGGTCACTACCAGAGCAACCTGGGCTCTCATAACACCTGAGCAGTGCCACTGTGGAAAGTAATATACTTGTGTGATGGTTGATTCCAGGTGAAAATGATGAGCAAGGTGTCCTTATCGATGATGCTCTTGGGATGCTCTACCAGCAGATGCGTCATTTGGAGCTGACCTATGGCCCAGATGACTCCAGTTATCAAAATCTCACTAGCACTGTAGCACCAACTACAACCACCCAGCCTCGTGCACTTCCCACCACCCCTGCTCCTACACCAGACCCTCTGGAGAATGCTCAGAAAGTCTATCTGTGCAACCCCAAAGATCCACTGTGCAAATCTTAGATTGTCTACCTACCAGCAGGACCTGTTCCAGTGCCGTGTGACCCAAGACTCAACCCCACCTGCATGTCCAAAACAGAGGAGGAGATTAAAAGTGGCTGCTCCATCCAAAACACCTCCAGCCCCATTTGCTCCCAAAAAGTCTGACCCACCTCCTCCACGTGTTATCACTGTCAAAGGTATAGAGTATGAATGCGATCCATACTGGGATCCTGACTGCCTTAGGGAGCACCCTCCCCACCCTATTCCAAAAACGCACTCCTGCTGACACCTGCTGAAGAGAGTGAAGAAGCAAAAGCCAAGGAAAATGTTCCTTCAGCACCAGCCTGAAAGAAATCCCTCTGCCACTACTTTGACCCCTATGATTTCAAACAGGACCTTTATGACCTCTTTTATTATGTTCCTGAACAGCAATAAAAACAAAGTAAAAGTCCTTGTCTTATACCCAGGGCAAGACTGCAATATTAAATAACAAGGGCAACACAATACTGTAAACCATTATGCTTTACAGGGCATGCTGGTAGACAATTGTTTATTGTGAAGACAAACTACCGTATGCCTTTACAGTATGTGTGTACTATATAAAAACAAATAAACTGTCAAGTGGTAATAGATGTGTGTAATTCTATATTTCTTTTAAGTGTGCTGAAAAAACTTCCCTTCTGCCCTTTAATTATTATTTTTTTTAAATGATCACCTTTATTTGACAGTTACAGTATCCTTTGCATCCTCCTCTGTCACACCATCCCTCCACATGACACTTTCACTACATCCATGAATCTTCTCCGAGGGCTTTGCCTCCTGCCTGGCAGCTCCATATTCAGCATCCTTTACCCAGTATATCCACTATCCCTCCTCTGTAGATGTCCAAACCATCTCAGCCTTGCCTCTCTAACTTTGTCTCCAAACCACTAAGCCTGAGCTGTCACTCTGATATACTTATTTCTAATCCTGTCCATCCTGGTCACTCCCAGTGAAAATCTTGACATCTTGAGCTCTGTCACCTCCAGCTTGGCCTCCTGTCTTTTTGTCAGTGTCAAACTAAACTACACATCAAACTATACCAAACAATACATCATACCAGGTCTCTCTACCATCTTGTAAACCTTCCCCTTCCCTCTTGCTGCCATCCCTCTGTCACAGATCACCCCGACACTCATCTCTAGCCACTCTCCCCCCTCCTTGTCTCCTCTCATTGACACACATGTACTGTATTCTGTCTTGCTTCTACTGACTATCATTCATCTTTTCTCTAGCGTATACCTGCCATATCTTCATGGGGTATCAACTTCATCCCTGTATTTACTACAGCTCTGCATCTCACCCTTGTTCTTGAAAATCAGTACTAGTACACTTCTTCTCCATTCCACAGGCATCCTCTCACTCTCCAAGATTGTGTTAAATGATTTAGGAAAACAAAGTCCACTACCCTCTCCAGATGACATGGAAATGCCTCCATAGGTATGTCATCTGGACCAACCACCTTTACACTTTTCATATTCTTCATACTTGCCCTCACTTCCTCCTTACAAATACCTCTGCTCTTCCTGATTCAGTAACTTTCCTCCATCCACCTTCCTCTCTCTCATTTTTGTCATTCATCAGTTTCTCAATGTCTCCTTCCATCTCCTCAACACATTATTTCTAGTCCTTAGTACATTTCCATCTCCATTCTTGATCATTCTTCCAGCTCAAGCTCTCTGTCTAGCCATTCGATAAAAGTCTTTTTCTCCATCCTTCGTGTCCAACCTCACATACAGCTCACTATAAGCCTTTTCCTTCCTCTTTGCCACCTCTCTCTTTGCTGTACACCTAGCCACCTAGTAATAATCCAAATAATAGCAATTTTATATAAAGCTGTATCTAAGATGTTTTATGTGCAATTGCTAAAAATTAGGTTCACCATCACTGGTGATGGTGATGGTGAAGCTAATAATAATAAATCAGTACTTGCAGAATAAATTCCTAAATTTATCTCTGAATGCAGTAATTTGCAAAGTGTGGGCTGTACAAATACGTAATTTAAAAAGTCTGTTTAATTGTAATAACTTACTTGAAAATGAAACAAAACCAATGAAACCATGCATGTATATATTTAGTTTTTTTGTGCTTTAAGAGACGGACAAGTGGGGATTGCGCCAGCAGGAGGCGCTAATGCTCTACTTTAGCATCTTTGTGTCCAACCCCTATAGAAGAAGAGCTAAGCGCTGCTGTCTCTTCCAGCATCATCAGTCTCCGTCTCCATCACCTCCGCTCACAATTAACGTCCAACAAACTGGATTCTTTTGTCGTATTTCTACGTAAATCTATCTTCTGACATCAGGTACGTTATTATACTCTTATAACCATGTTCTTTAACACGTGTGCGGTGACACAAAGCAGAAAAGCCTGGCCGCTGGTTGAACGGGATGCTTCCGTTAGCCGCTTCATTGTAACAGCGGGCCTGCCGGCTGCCATGGAGATTAGCATGTTAGCACAACTAGCCGCCTGTGCTGACAGCGCAGCAGTTTATTGGATTAGAAACAGGTTTGACAAACTCCGGGCTGCATGGAAACCTTAACACCCCGAAGAATAAGCAAAGTTAGCAGTTAAAGATTAAGGAGCGAGATGAAAGGGGGACGCAGCAGCTAATGTTATGTTTTATCCCGCAGTTGGGTGGAGCGGTGCTGAGCATCTCAGCTGTGGTCACCGAAGAAGTGAATGTGTTTTGGACACAGTGGCGTTTTTGTGTGCACGTCAGTGCTTTAAACGCTGCTAGCTCCGACTTTTAACAGCCTTATAAGAAAAATTTAAAAACGTATAACTATTAATATATATTTTTTAATTAATTATGACTGAATTAATCAATCTCTGTCTTTATGTTTGGTTTCTGTATTTATGGAAAGTCGGCCGTTATGGAGAAAAGAGATAAAGGGAACATTGTTATCAGCAGCTGGCTGGTGTTCACATGTTACCAGTGTGACTGGCCCACGGCTACTCTAACTCTGGGCAAATCTCAGGTTAAACAGCAGGACTGCTGCAGTCATGCGTGAAGTTTCTAAATCAAAGGGGAAGCTCCTATTAATTTTATTTATGTAAACAATGGAAGATGACCCAAAGTGCTTTCATTACATGGATTAACAATATAGCTAGCCTGTACAATACACGTAATTAGCATGTAATGATAGACTGCATGCAAAAAAAAAGTAAAAAACAAAAATACGAAAAAAGGCTTGATGAATGATACAGGATTTTTAACACTAAGAAGGAGGTCTCATCTTTACTTTTCTAATTTTCATTTATTGATTGTATAAATACTGATACATGTACGCCGCCAAATAGGTAATAGCCACCGAGAGTAATGGACTGACAATGAATTGGTCGGGCTCTATTGGTGAATAAATATCATTAACAATTTCTTTGACTAAAGGCTTAAAAATGTAACAGAAAATCCATTACATGTCATTTACAAACACTTAAATTAGATTTTAATTAAAAAAAATATGTTGTAGCCCTACTCAACACCCTTTGAGCTTGTCAAGGTCTGAATCACTGTTGCTCTCAAGTAAGTGAAAAATGATTTAACTCATATTTGTGAACAAGTCATTTGTTATCTGGTAACAACCTGTTCTGTCCTGCAGGATGTCTGACAAGAGTGAGCTCAAGGCTGAACTGGAAAGGAAGAAGCAACGGATTGCCCAGATTCGAGAGGAGAAGAAGAGAAAAGAGGAAGAGAAGAAAAAGAAGGATGTGTGTGATAGAAACTATTGCATATATTTCGTAGAAAGTCAGCTCAGCAGTCACACTGTGAGACTGAAGATGATTGTGTGCCGTGCTCTGTAGGGAGACACTAAACGTGGAGGTGAGGCAGCAGGTGGATCTTCAGCTGGTCATGAAGATTCGGATCTGGAGAGGAAGAGGAGGGAGGCAGAGGCTCTGCTGCAGAGCGTTGGCATCACGCCCGATGTACCCCACGGTAAACCCACACTGCCAGCATGCTCCTGTTTTTAATGTTCACCTCCACTTATCTGCCATAACTTTCTGCTCATTTGGTTGATGTATTTGCAGCGTTTCCACAGATCTCTCTTAACTCTCTGGTTTGGCTCAGTCTCACACTCATCGCTTTCTCCATAACACAATATGTGGATGTTTTACATGTTTTGCGCATGACACCTAAAACCTGCCTGCCATTTATTTTCATTCTCTCTTCTCTCCCCCTTTGTCTGTCCTTTTGTGTTTTGTCCTCTTTACTGCATGCATTCACCCACTCATTCACACACTTCTGTACCTCGGTCCCTTCCCTCGTTCACTCACTTCCTCACTTGCTATCTCCCTCACTCACCCACCCGTCACTCACCCTCTGACAAACACACACACACACACACACACACACACACACACACACACACACACACACACACACACACACACACACACACACACACACACACACACACACACACACATTTGCAGCTCAGGCCCTGAGGGTAGTAACAGAAGATACATGTCTGTTTCACTACCTAGTCCCTGCCCCAATGTCTCCCTCCAACAAATCTGTCGGCAGCGATGCAGGAAGTCAAGATTCTGGCGATGGAAACGCAGGACCAAGGTCAGAGAGAGAGAGAGTGAGAGAGATGGGGATTGGTCATTCTTTCTTATGTGATTTAGTCAGTTAAATGTGCATTAAGTGCATGCTAAATGTGTGTGTGTATTAACAAGTTTATTGTACTTTGATGAATTCTGACCTGTCTCTTTGCCTTTTCACCAGCACGCTGATGTTTCTTAATTAACACGCACTTTTCTCTGTGTCTTTCTTGCTTTCCTTTTGCCATATCTCCCATCTTTAACATCTCTTATATGGCTCACCCTTTGTCTGTCTTCTGTGTTTTGTTTCATCCTCCTGTTTTTATCCTCCTTTTTCTCTGTCTCTTACTAATGATATCTGATGGTTTGGCTGTATAAGGACATTGCATTGGGATCCTGACCCCTCTACTCTGCAACTCCACTCCGACTCTGAGCTGATGGGGTACTGCACCTCCTCTCTCCTTTAGCTTGTCTTCCAACTTTAATTGTTTTTTTTGTTTTTTTTTGTGGTTTCATCTTAGTTTTGTCCAAATATGTCCAATGCATATATCATTATTTATGTCTATACATGTAAAAATTTGCATTCATTTTTGTTTCATACTGCAAACGCATGTATGCATCTGTTTATTTCCACAATGTATGTGTAGACGAGGAGCTGTGAGGCTAGGTATGTCCAAAGTGACCCAGGTGGACTTTCTCCCGAAGGAAATGGTGTCGTACTCCAAGGAAACGCAGACACCCACGGAGTCAATGACACACACTGATCAAAAAGCAGGTAAAGAAACACTTTCCCTAAAGTTTCACCCCAGCTGAATCAAAACTGAGTAGTGGGAGGAAAAAAGAATCCGCATCTGTGTTTTCCAGATGAGGAAGAGGATGAGGAGATAACTGCTCCTCCACCAGCAGAGGACAACCAGGAGGACAAAGATGAGCAGGGTGAACAGCAGCAGGACGGTAAGGACAGACATTTGTAGCATGTAAACTTTGTGTGCACTGGCTGTTAACACTGCTGGTGGGAAAAACAATTTAAACATTTATACTTTTAGTGCCTTTTTCAACTCTTTCCGTACCACTTATTTTCTAAATAACTGAAAAAAAGCAAGCATTTACTCGTCTTCCTTTATATCCATAGACAGCCCCAAGGAGCTGACAGAGGAGGAAAAGCTGCAGGTGCTGCACTCCGATGATTTCTTGTCGTTTTTTGAGCACGGCAGCAGAATTGTGGAGAGAGCTCTGGCTGAGCAGGTGGATGTCTGCTTCGACTACAGCGGCAGAGATCTAGAGGATAAAGAGGGGTGAGGCGCATGACAAAAAAAGTCTAAATGTGGAAAATAGAAATGAAATGGTAACCAGATGCAAGGAAGGGGTGATTTAATTTCCCTGTGTCCCCTTCAGTGACTTGCAGGCTGGTGCAAAGCTGGTTCTGAACAGACAGTTTGCAGATGAGCGCTGGACTAAAAACAGAGTTGTCACCTGTCTCGACTGGTCACCTCAGGTAGGACAGGTTCAGATGTGTCTGTAACAGCAACAGGCTCCCCCATATAGGTTTACATCTAATTAGTAACTCCTAACTAAAATGAAGGAACTGTAATTATGTGCATGGCATGTCATTACATTTGAATACTAATTACATTTCTGCTATTGAATGAATCTTACTAGGCACCATTGTTTCTTGTCTGCGCCTAATATTTCTCTTAGTATCCGGAGCTGCTGGTGGCCTCATATAACAACAACGAGGATGCGCCACATGAGCCTGATGGTGTGGCACTGGTCTGGAACATGAAGTATAAGAAGCCCACCCCTGAATACATCTTCCACTGCCAGGTAAAAGATGAATTTCAAGTCTGGCAAGCCTCTCAGTTTTCCACATGGAATAGGAAATACTTAAGAGATTATTGTTGTCTCTCCCCAGTCTGAAGTGATGTCAGCAGGCTTTGC
Organism: Archocentrus centrarchus; assembly: GCF_007364275.1. Taxonomy (NCBI): domain Eukaryota; kingdom Metazoa; phylum Chordata; class Actinopteri; order Cichliformes; family Cichlidae; genus Archocentrus; species Archocentrus centrarchus. The sequence goes on from NC_044362.1 coordinate 13,162,315, forward strand.
AAAGTTTCACCCCAACCTTGTGGTGGGTGGAACATATTCAGGACAGATAGTATTATGGGACAACAGGAGCAACAAGCGCACCCCTGTGCAGAGAACTCCCCTATCTGCAGCTGCACACACAGTAATGCCCTGGACCACACTATCCTTCATTATCTACACACACTTTTTTCTGCATTTTTTTTAATGTTGTATTGACTGTGCGCCATTGTGTGCAGCATCCAGTCTACTGTGTGAACGTGGTAGGAACCCAAAACGCCAACAACCTGATCAGCATTTCCACTGATGGCAAGATGTGCTCCTGGAGCCTCGATATGCTCTCCCAGCCGCAGGTATGCAAGATGTATGGATGTATGTACAGACACGCAGACGTAAACATGAGCTGTTCTGTCTGAGGCTGTGCGTGTATTCCCTGCAGGACAGTCTGGAGCTGGTGTTCAAACAGAGCAAAGCAGTGGCTGTCACCTCCATGGCATTTCCTCTGGGTGATGTTAACAACTTTGTGGTGGGGAGCGAGGATGGCTCCGTCTACACCGCCTGTCGCCACGGCAGGTGAGAACGCTCGAAATGTCTGTTGTTCAAAGATAAAATCTGAATTCTGGGCCACACATTAAGGGCGAGTGTGAAGGGTTAGTCGTTGGGGTTCAAGGGTCAAGTAGTAGAGTTGTGTGTGTTACAGTAAGGCAGGCATCACTGAAGTGTTTGAAGGCCACCATGGTCCGGTTACCGGGCTGAGCTGCCACAGCGCTGGAGGACCCGTCGATTTCTCTCACCTCTTCATCTCGTCCTCTTTTGACTGGACCGTCAAACTCTGGAGCACTAAGGTGAGACATACCAGAACGCACAACTGCGCCATGATTCAAATTTAGAACAGTTTCCATACAAAAATCCATTGTTTTCTTTCTCTTCCATCCACGCTTTCCGCTGTAGAGTACCCGTCCATTGTACTCATTCGAAGACAGCTGTGACTATGTCTACGATGCAATGTGGTCGCCAACGCACCCTGCTCTGTTTGCTTGTGTGGACCTAGCTGGACGTCTGGACTTGTGGAACCTCAACAATGATACTGAAGTATGCACACACGATGCACAGAATTTCTTACCTTGGTAACAGAATTGGCTTCAGATTTTACAGAGAATGCAATGCATGGCTGTTACAAAGCACTCTGAGCATCTATCTGCTTCTTTGTAAGCTTGTGTGTGTATTTTAGGTTCCAACTGCTAGTGTGTATGTGGATGGGGCTCCAGCACTGAACCGTGTCAGATGGTCTCACACTGGAAAGGAGATCGCCACTGGGGATTCGGAGGGACAGGTTCAGGTCTACGATGTAGGCGAGGTGAGATTTGTTATTTTTGTATGTAATGTCAGTTCCACCCCCCCCCCAGCTCCTCCGTTGACATGCGTCTGTCTTCCCGCAGCAAATCTGCGTTCCTAAGGCAGATGAGTGGACGCGCTTCGTCAGGACGCTGGCTGAAATCAATGAGAATCGAGATGAAGCTGAGGAACTGGCCAACGTGTGATGTTGTACCCCACCACCACACACACACACACACACACACACACAACTGCTCCTAAAATCCTCTCTCCAGTCCACTATACACCTATAGCACATTACACAAGACTGCCAGAGGAGCTGCACTCGCCTCTCTCTGGTTGCCAGCTTTTCCATCTTCTACATGTTGGCCTGAGGAGATGTGCAGAGCTAGAATGGATAGAAGTGGCAGCTTTAGATGTGTTTTTGAATGCCTCTTTAAGAGTTTTAGAGTACGTTTGTAGGAACAATGAATGTCAGGTGTAGTAGTAGTACAGAAACCAGAGTAAGTTGTTGAAAGTTCAGCTTAGAGGAATAGAGGAAAGTGATTTTCAGCGTAGGTGTGGCTGTCCACTCTGAACTTCTAGCTTTGATAACATCCTCAGGGCTCCAGAAACTGCTCTTCTCCTGAGGCCTCAACAGACTCAGCTCTTTTTTTAAATATGCAAACCTTTGTACTTGCACCTTTTTATTACCGTTTGAGTGTTTTTACATGTTTTTCCAGACACGCTTGTGCACAGCCGGCAACCTTTCAAAAGAACAAAAACTCGATCCTGAGAAGTACTTGAATTTGATTACTAAAACAGCTAAGGCACCCACACACACGGCCTGTGCAGAAGCGTGTCATTCTTACATTTTAACCACTACAATATTTAATATTTATCATGGTGGTTGTACTTATTTAAATATTGTGTATCATTTTAAAAACGCTGCTTTGTACTAAGGAGTTTGAATTGTACAATCCTGAAATTAGCACTACAAGCTTTTTAAACAGGCGGAGATCTGTTACTTTACTTGGCTTGAATTTATTGACACTAATACAGTCAAAAAGTGATGCTTTTTTTCCCTGTACCAAAGGTTAATGTTATTGGAAACATTTCCCTGACACATACTCTTTAAAAAGCAGAGCTAAATAAACTAAAGTTTGAAATGAAGTTGTGAAGCAAAGGTTGGAAACTACCTTAAAGACAGAATGGGAGTATTTTATTTTATTTTGCTTTTCCATCCAGTTTCTCATTCCCTCCATGATTGATGGATTCAACATCCAGCCTCACAAAGTTAGTAAAAATGTCAGTTTAACATTTAAAAAGAGCTTAAACACACTGAAGCAACCACATGTATGTAAAATGAGATCAGTGTTCTGCTTAAACTACTTGTACTGTATTCTTCTCCATTACTGTTCCTGATAGAATTGATGGTTGCACTTTCCCACTGGAATAAAATTTGAGACATACTGGTAAAATTAAAACCATATGGGTGATTTATTTCTTTAAAATACAATGACTCAAATGAGATACACTTAATTTATTAATAACTAATTCTCTGCTCGTGATTCTTTTTAATCAAGAAAACACTTACTTGAAAAGTTCTGTACATCAGTAAGAGTGATTCTCAGAGACATGGACCCGAGGCCCCACAATCCCATAACATTACAGTTACTGAATCACAATGTTGACTGAATGTTATGGACCTCTGTCTTGTAACATCTTCTCAGTACAGTTATGCAATATGTACAGTAAGAAGCCTCCTGAATGAAGACAGGCTGAGAGTGAAGCCCCACATACCGTGCAGATCAAGCTAATATTTTCTATGCCCGCTGTCCAATAAGAGAAGTCCTACTCGTACTGAGTATCAGACAGAAAACAAAATGAAAATCATATCATGAGACAGGAGTGCCCAAGGCTCCGTTTTGAGAAGAACAGAAAGGATGGAGCTGCCAGGAGCGCACAGCCACTGAAGATTCAACACAGTCAGAGATTCTGGTCCCCATCGCTGTCTGCTCTGTGGCACACAGCTGCAGGCAGCTCTCCACCTCTATGGCTGGCTAGTGACCACTGGAGCACACCTTTTGCCCTGAAGAGGGTAACGGGTTGGTGTTGTTTGTTCCTAAGTCAACGGCCTGTATTTGTGGAGTGTGTGTTAACTGTGTGCTTCATTTGTGTGTCTATCTGAGTGTCTGGCTCCTGGTAGTGGTGGAGAGGGATGAAAAAATGATATGGAAATTGAAACCTCTATGGTGCTTGAGATGAGTGATGTATGGAAGCCACACCAGAGGACTTAAATTTAGGAAGGTGGAGTCCAAATTTATTCTCCACACCAGCAAAAGTAGCCGCAGCAAGGCGGTAACCTCCGATGTGGTCCGCATTAATGGGAGGAAGCTCTGAGATTCGAGACTTGGGAATGGGTTCGGATCCAGAAGGACGACTGTGGAGAGGAGAGGACAGGAAGGAATAGTCATTTCACAAGCATACTGTTTTGTTTTTAAAAATATATAAATGAAGGTGTAAAGTTGTTTAACAACGTTATAGGCATTTATTGTCCAGTGATTCCAAAATGGTGTACAGTAGTAATGTTTGTGGAACTTAGTGCAATATAACATGACATTTGGTTACTTGGTGAGCCTCCGCTACGTCCAACAGAGAAAAACGGGCCTGACACCAGGTAATTATGATATTTAGAAACCAAATTCTAAGAGCCGACAAAAAGTTTCTTCAAACAAGTTTTAACTGGTTGGTAACTACACAGTATGTACTTCAACAGCCTCTCCCCATGTCCACCTAGAGTACAGAATAAGGCTGCTATACTCTCCTTTAAACACACATTCGAAAAAAGATGAACTTACTGTCCACCGAAGTCAACGTAGAACCACCGCTGCAAGAGTTCGTAGGTCACGAGAGTCACACCAAACTGAGGAGAAGACCGGCACATACGAGCTGGAGAAAGGGAAACAGTTCATGCTGATTTAAATGCAAAAACAATCCGAGACACACTGCGTCTATTTGTCCAGGAATACACAGCCACACACCTCCAGCTCCTTTCCACAAAGCTCTGAAACCTTCCTCTCTCAAAATCTTCCTGAAGCAATCAATAACTCCATTGTAGGTGGTCTGTCCTGCCCTCGCTGCAACTTGTAGACGTGTCTTAATGACATCAGCAGGTGTTACGAGGGAAGCCGCAGGAATACCTGGGAAGCAGAGTGTCATCAAGCTGGTGTAAAATGTGGCCTTTGCGCTTTATGGAGAAGTGAAAATTGTACAATTGACTTTAATTCAGCTAAAACACAAACTTTAAAATAGTATCAATGCATTACTTGATTTCATGTTGTGAATTATAATCTGAGGTCACCTGCAATCGCTCCAGCAGTAAGAAGCTGCAAAGGTCCCACCCTGCCTTGTTCATCAGCTAACTGAGACTTAGTGTGGGCGTACACGGGAAAATAGATGGCTGAGAAGGGGATGTCCCTTAGGAAACAAGCTTTAGCACCCTACAGACATATTAATGGCAGAAAAATACACCAATGAAAAACTGATGCAAAGACAGCATGTGTGCATACGTACCAGAAAGTTTAAGTGCAAGTTATTGACAAAGATTTTTTCCCAACAGGGAGGAAAGAATGCTGGTAGTACTACTTGAAATGTTACCTTGTAGAGGCCGAAGAAGCCCAGGTCACGGACCACACTGAGTGCACTGACTCGAGGTCCAGTGGTGATTTCACCTGCGACCTGCAGGCGAATCTTCACAATCTCCAGAGGGTTGGTAAAGATCACCTGAGAGGCTCCAGCCTAAATACACAAGGAAAGGAGGCAACAGATGACATATACCGTATTTTTCAGACTATAAGGCGCACTTAAAATCCTTAAATTTTCTCAAAAATTGGCAGTGCACCTTCTAATCTGGTGTGCCTCATGTATGAATTCTTGTTGTGCTTACTGACCTTGAACCAATTTTATGTCGTACACTGTGCTCAAAAATCTGTCAATGTTTTAGTGCGACTTTGGTAAGCTTAACAAATAGACATTTTCCAGAGCGTACAAAGCATATGACAGGGGATTGGGGGGGTAACACCCAGTGTTAATGTTCAAATAGTTAGAAAATGTCGGTTGGTCTGTGTAATTTGAGCCCTGCCGTCTGACCACCAATGGTCGAGGCATCCACACCACTGCACCATTGCGTGGACTGCAGCGATATGGCCTCCGGTCTGGCAGATCAGCTCAAAGACCTCACTGAACTCTGTAAAATAGCCCATCATCGATTCACAAAATGACTACTGATGACATTACACAGGAACAAGCTGTGAGTGCAGGTGTGGAAAGCAGCCAAAAAAGCAGCCAAAGCCACCGGAGACAAATTCGGCGCTGTTGCCAACTTTTGTGTTCTTTCGCTGTTGGCTGTCTCAAAAGTCACTAGAAGTAGCTAAAGGACGAATCGAGGTCCGGGGTGTGTGTGCCGTCCCCCTCGGTGCCGAAGAGAGGTCTGGGCGATGCCACAGCGTATGAGCGCTGTATGTACACAAAACACAGTGACAGCGGAGTTTTCAGGTTTCCGGTGTTGAGTCAAAAAGGTATTTCGTTTTTTTTTTTTTTTTTTTTAAATAAATGTTTTTTCTTTGCTTATATCGGTAAATAGACAAGGTGCACAGGATTTTTGAAGGGCTTATATATAAAATGAAGAAATGACTTGTTCTTACCCTCATTAATAAAGAATATAAATCGAGCGTCTGTTAAGATGTTGAAGAAGATGGCGACAGATTGCCAGCAAAAATTGCCCTATTTATTAACAATTAAATGGTTGCTGTTTGACGCAACCAAAACAAAACAACAACAACAACGAGACTGACTCGGATAATGAAGAGAGGGAACCCGGCATGCTTGATGCTGAAATCACCCAACTGTTCAACTCAGACACTGAAGATGAGGAATTTGATGGATTTGTGGAAGATGAATGATTTAAAATGTGAGTGTATTTTTCTGTATTTGTTACAACTGAACAATATTCTGAGTTATTGTGAATGAGTTGAATAAAGTTCGACTTACCTGATGCTTTTGTTTCCCTCTACATATGTTTTATCATCCGCCTTATAACCCGGTGCGCCTTATGTATGAAAATAGACCCGTTCATTGATCTTGCGCCTTGTAATGCGGTGCGCCTTATGGTCCGCAAAATACGGTATATACACTGAATACTTCTTTGTGTGTTTTTTTTTAAATCTGCTCCTGCATCTCACATGTGTGCGGCTCAGGGATGGGACCTAAGTTTTTCTCATGAAAAAGTATCAAAAGTAAAAATTAAATCCTGATCAATCAATTACTTTGCCATTTCCTCGGAGGGTTAGGGGTGCTGGGCCAATGTGTGTAATGATGAACAACGCTATCAAACACAAAAACAGAAAAAAAGAACATGCTGTATTGGACATCGAGTTCACTCTGGGTGCAATTCAGCAGTGCATCCACTGTTAGTAATGCAAGCTGGAATCTGCAGGAAAGTTAATCCAGCAAATTGGAGGACCCCGTGCATGTTACTGCACACTCTCTTGTGTGACTATCTACATTTACTTATTGACCGTTCACTGATACAATCACACACAGATAAAAAAGTTTCGGACTCAGTACTTACACAGCCACCCGCCATTATCTCAGCATACAAAGGAATTGTGTCATCTTTGTCAGTAAACCTATCTCTTACAAAGTCATTGACCTGTGGGACAAAAACAGAAGAAAGCACAAACGCAATCAGATTTATCTTACTTTTGTGGAGCTCCCTTAACATAATGCTTTCACACAATACTTATTTACACTGTTTCTAAGCTTCAAGTCTTACTCGTCTGCCCTGCCAGTGAGAACAGAAGTCCATTTAGTCTGATTTTTCATTTTGTTTTATTTAATTGAACTTCCAAGATGTTGTAAACTACTGTTGAAATGCTGTGTATACAAAGAAAATAAATATAGACATAAGGAGGGTTATGCATTGTGTACAGGTACTTTTATATGGCAGAAACCTTTTCTCAGTCTCCCTTTATCTAGTGTGTCTGTACTGTGTGCATGTACTAGGAACAGTCAGAGTTCTTAGAACCCTGGCTTTTTTTTTTAGCTTCTGCTTTAGCTTAGGTACTCTGCAGCACATGACCAAACTTTGAGTGATGTAACTGTCCAGTGACTGAACTTGACATAGTACAACACTAGTAACTGCCAAATCTGAAAAAGATCAAACTTAAAAAAAAGACATGTACTTTGATATTAGCTGCACAAACAAAACAACTAAAAATAGCTCTAAAGATTAAACACAAAAATGGACCAACAGTGAAATCCAGGCTTTTTAACCCTATGTGTGACACAGGAAATAGAGAAGGAAAAAAAAAAAAAAAAAAAAAAAAAAAAAAAATCAGTAACATGTTCTCTCAACTGCCTAAGGGTTTCCACACACAGTGATGCAACATAGAGAGAAAATGATGAAACCTGAACAAGATTATAATTAAGATAAACACCACAGCAAAGGGTTTGTTACTCAGGCTTTTGGAGCCCATCAGCAACACCGGAAGCTGTAGTACATTGAAGGAAGCCTCTTTCTAAGTTTAATGTTTGTGTACTAAAAGATAAAGAAAACATTTACAGCTAAATTTGCATTGTAAAACTTAAAAGGACACAAAAAGGGTGCTTTCAGTGGATGCCTCCTTTTCATCTCTTGTTATCACAAACAGTGCAACACAATAAATGCACAGTTCTGAGAATGGCGTCTCAACTGCTTGCTGTGGTTGTGACCTATTTACTGCTAAACAAACCGAGCAGCATTCCTTTCAGATACAAATACAAATAGCTCTAGAATGTATGTAGGTCTCAGTTACCCTGAGAGCACCCTGCGGTTGTAAAAAGCCTTTTATGATGAAAGGTACTCACTGTGAGTTTGATAGCCTTCTCAGGTGCCACACCTATGAGCTGAGGAAGCAGACCTGTGGGGCATTATGGGAGAGTGAGTTACAAGACTCATTAGCAATACTGGGCAAACATGAATGTGAAGAAATGTAAGAGGGACATTTATTTAAAAAAAACAAAAAACAGACACATTCAATTCAAAGTTATTAAATGCAATAAGTGGCTTTCGGCAAGAAACTGGGTATTGCAGGAAAAAAAAAAAAAAAAAAAAAAAAAAAAAGTACAGTGAGGAACAAAATAACAGAAGTGGAGAAATGTACGGTGTCCTATGTAGAGACAGGAGGATAATACTGGTGGGCTTACCTCTGTAGAAGCCAAAGAAGCCCTCATAGCGCAGCACCTTCTTAGCACAGTCAAAGCTGTTCTTGTACATCAGCTCACCAACAAAGGATCCTGTGGACCTCTGATTCTGCATGCGGGTCTTTACCAAATCGATGGGGTACACTGCTGTTGCTCCCGTGGCTGTTTGAAAAAAAAAAAATAAATTAATACAAAAAGAAAATCACAACACACAACCAAAAGACAAACTCAATAGAATCCAGTAAATAACACAAGTTTTGGTATATCTGCTTGAGAGCACTGTTAAGATCACCTCCAGCAATGGAGCCCAGGGTGAACCTGTAGGCCGACTCTGCGATCTGGAGCCATATAGGCCTCGAAGTATCCCCGTGAGCCTGATGAGAAACAAACGGTAACAAATATTATTGGATAAATTGTTTTTCATGCTGTATTATACTAAGTGCCGGACTGATGTTTGAAAATGTTGTTTACACACAGAAACATTTAAATCTTGTTCTGGTTTTTAAATCAGTTGCTGTATTACTAACAGGTTGTGCACCCACCCCAGTACAAGCATCCTACCTGTTTTTGGGTTTCAACCAGGTGGTAGGGCAGGCATCCCTCCTCTAATGGAGCTATCCTCTCAATGTCAGCAAGGTTCAGACGCCTGAAAAAATGTGTTCATTTCCCCATTATCATCACTCACATTCTTAAGCATTTTATCAGGCAAATGCATATTGAGCATAAGAATCTGGGCTTGAGTGTGTCTTTACCCAGAGGGAGAGTGCAGGCCTGATAACTGATACAGGATGTCAATTTCCATAGGCGTGATCTGGCCAAACTTGTTGGCGGCATGAACAAACTCCTCTGCAGAGAGAGATCAGGAAGAACGCTTCAGTAGAACATCAACATTTACGACACTCATGCATCCAACATGTTATCTGAAAGAGAACGTTATGTCGTCACAGTAATGGAACGATATGTGCACCTTTGGTCACAAGTGTGTCCTTCCGCGTGCCAGCCAGTGTGCTGTAAATCTTGCGGATTAGCTCCATGTTGTTCAGGAGAGAGTTGAAGGCATTGAAGTAAGAGAAGCTGACCATGTGAGAAGTACTTCCACCAGCAGCCTGACAGAAAGAAAAAGGCATTGCACATCAGGTACAGCTTTGACAAGTTGTTGCTCTGTAAAAATAATCTCTTGACAAAAAAAAATGCCAGAATCATTTACTTTCCTTTACTAATCCTAAAGTCACAGGAGTAATTTTAAAATAACTAACATATTGCAATATATTGTATTATATTTTCTTATAATAGAGCAGCATCTCTGCTTCAAGGAGCAAAGGGAAATTTTGATTTTTTTTCCCCTACTATTTTTAGGCAATAAAGGCCAGGACTGAAAGTGGGAAAGTCTGGAAGCACGCATCATTGAGAGAACACTGAAGAGTCTGAGTGTTAGGCTTAAAAAAAATTGTTTAAAATGCACCAGGGTCTTGTATAAAAAGGACTGGTATTATCCTTTAAGGTTCATAACCCCAGATGGGAAGCTGAACAGGATTTACCTCTGCTGAGGGTAAATCCAGTGGATTATACTTCTACTTGTGAGTGATCAAAACTTCAGTAAACTTTAAGCTCTTGATTTACATCATGTTAATCCCATTTCAGCCTTAGTTTATACTATTAGACAGTTCTCCATGATTCCAGAAACACTCACCGAGACCAGGTTCTCCTCCACAAACGGGGTGAGCATATGGTGCCTGATGGTGGACATAATGTCACTGAAGTCCAGGGCAGAGATGACACCATTTTTCCCTTTGTCCTTCTGGGCAAATGCTTGGCGTGCATGCTCCAACTGCAGCTCCTAAAAAGACATTGCAAGGCTGTGTGTAAATAATCTAAATATAGTCAAAGTTACACAGTATGCTCAAAAAAAGGAAACTGAGAAGAGGTGAAGAGAAAGCATAAAAAGGCAGTCGACTTACCTGCAGGAACTGGGTGAACTCAATATAGCTGAGGCGTTTCTTGCGGTCGTGCCCAAAGTGCAGACGGATGAACTCACAATCCCAGTTGAAAGGAATATGGTGGTGCACCGTGGTCTGGCTGAAGATGTCCCGCACATCCTCTGTAGCACGAATGCACATTTAAAAAAATGAATGGGTGAGTGTGTCCAAACTTATGAATTTTCTTAAACTTTATAAACAATGAGGCTAAATTATTTCAGTGCCGCAACAGAGTTGTGTGTGTGGCATTAGAAAGTGAGGACACACAGTGCATGAGAACAATTACATAAATCCATCCATGTGTAATGCTTAAGCCTTAGAGAGTAATCTGATTAACAATGTCATGTTGAGAAATTACTTTCCCACTGCAGGAAACCATGGAAATTGCTTTGAACAGGGATAGATGAACAGGGATAGATTCAGCACAGTGCAATCAACTATGCGCAAAAACACTCTGAAACTGTATACAGTTTAATCTAAATGTGTATTAAATCAGGTATAAATACCGAAGGAAATTGTTCCAGTTCCAGACTTGTCAAACAGCTGAAAGGCTACTATGAAGAGAGTGTCGGGTGCACACAACACTGATTCAAAGGCAAGAAACTCCTGGAACGAAATCAGCCTGCAAAGGAGCATGGGTATTAGAGAGAGAGAAAAAGAAGAAGGTTAAACTATTAAAAGCTATCATTAAGAGATTAAAGACTTTGAAATGAAACAAAGGTGAGATCATCCAAAACTGCTTCCAGGATCAAATCACAAAACATTTTCTCAGGTTTACCATCACTATAAAAGCATGTTAACATATATGGCTGTATGTTTCTGTATGAAATAGAAGGCCAGCCAGCACAGACACACCATTGTTCACCTCTGACTAAAAACAATACCTTTATAGCTTTTTTTAAAATTCAAAGTCACTATGTAATTTATCCTATTTAAAGTCAATGCAATCAGACATGTCTCCATAAACTGTCAATTTGCTGATAAACTGGGAGCTTGTGCGTGCACAGGCTTTTAGTCAGTACATACCCGTCCTTTGTGGTGTCAGCCACAGCAGCAATGAGTTGAACAGTTTTGGGGTTGTGGTGAATCTGTGTATGTAGTCCTAGATACCTCTGGACAAAGTCTCCAGGGGTCATGAACCTCTCTCCATCCTTGCCGTCTACACTAGCATACTGAATTGAGAGGGGAGAAACAAAACATAAAATCAGCATGGATACCGTTAAGTGATGCTAAACAAATACAACAACTGCCCTTTTGACTCACATAAAAAGCCATCAAAAAACAGCCTACAGAGGGAAGACCTTAAATTATCTGGACAAGCAGAGTGCACAACTTGCTCTTCTAACCAAAGACCTGTGTGGCAACATTGTTCAGAGATAAGAGCGTGATAGTGGCTACTTTTAGCTGCTCCTTTGTTTACAAGGGGTCACCACGGCAGACAGCTCTGCGTGTTTTCATCTGCCAGATTTTTACAAGGAATGCTCTTCCTGACACAACCCCCAAAGGGATTTGTCTCTCCTCCTGGGAGCGAACCAAGCCACTAAGAGTGACGCATGAACATAATATAATGTATAAGGTTTGCTTCAAGTTAAAGATCACAGGTTAACTGGTTAACAAAAGTGAAGTTAACCAGTTAATGCCAGACTATTAACATAAGTTATGAAGTTAACCACCATTCATCACTTATTAAACTGTCATGACTATTCATGCTGCACCTCAACCAAGGTCACGAATGGTGCAGTTCAACATGACATGTCAGAAACACATTTGGACTAAGCATGAGCGGGCACACGTGGACTAATGTTTTCTGGCAGGAGCTCATAAGGTATTTGACCTTTTGTATTGACAGTGTGCTAAAAACTGCTGCCCCACACGACAACCACGCAGCGGCTCACACACTCACCACACTGAAGACGGTGGAAAAAGGTGAAGGTTAGTCAAGTGTGCTGTTGCCACAGTCTCTCATTACATCACATGGTCACACACAGACCAGTATCCTCTGACATGGAACAATTCAGTCTTTAATTTGACTCCAAAATTTCCTCAACTACAACACCAGACACAGCTCTGGCTGATCGACTATCTGAGGTTCTGAAAGCAGCCACCAAGTAGACCTGTAACACACTGATAACACGAGCAGACAGCTGACAAAAATCACATATTTCACTTTATTTTTTGCAACGCTGTATCAACCGCTCACATCTGCTTTTACTGACTTAACAAGAATAAATCAAAACTGAGTTTCTGCTTCAACTTCAGTGAGAAAAAACTGTTTGGCTAAACTAATGAACATGCTATTGAGCTACATCCTGGCTTATGCTGTAATTTAAACCCCGTGACACAACTTTACAAACTCATTCACCAAATAAAAACAGTTCAGGCTAAGCTTTCTCTACACACAGCTGTTTAACAGATGTATCGATTTAATATATCATTACGCATAACAGGACGTGCTGAAATGCTGATTTTTTTCAGGAAACAGTCTATGAAACCCTTACCTTCTGGAAGATCGCTTTAAGCTCACTTGGATCCCCGCGTTTGGTAGATTGCACCTAAAACAACACACAAAACAACAACAAAATAACGGTGATGTTTTCGACAGTGGTTTTAAACACCAACAAAGCAAAAGCGAGTGTTTGCTGGCGGCGTGCTAGGCATAGCACGAAGCAAAGCGAGCAAAAAGCTTTAAGGGGGTGATGTCTCCTTGAAAACGTTCACGACTGTGAAGGAGAAATGACCCACTGCGGCAAACAAAAGTTAAGCAATAACGTGGCACACAATTACGCTAAGATATACAGGAAGCTAGTGAAGCAGTCGAACAGCCAACAAGTCAAGCCTTTCTACAAAAAATTCAAACCAACGTTACCGTTTGTAGTGCTAGCAAGCGCACACTACTCATATGAAGAGGACACAAACCGTTACGCTTTAAGTCGGCAATCAGTACAGGATGAAAGCAAACTAATAGTTGACTGCTGTGAAAAAATGGAAGTTTAGCTAGCGGTAGTGATTTTTTGATTTTTTTAAACACTGCAGTATTTGTAATCCGACAGCTGTTTAGCATTTCAACGCTAACCCGGAGGTTGTGGATGTCTCGTCAAGGCCAGCCGCCGCTGTGCGGCAGCTAGCACAGTGATGCTACAGCGTCGGTGTACACCGCGCCCGAGACAGCCTATCCGCACCGGAGCAGAAAGTCTAGCTTCAATAGCTCCTACACAAGAAAGCTGAACAGAAAACATGCAAATACAGCAAAGTAAAGGTTTGAAAAACGCTAAGAAAGCGATCCTCAAGTCACCTTGACCGCCATGCTGGTTGGACGTCAGTACAGTGAGCGTGCAATACGCAGCGCACGGTCGCGCGCAGACGTGTACCTACAAGTGTCGGAAAACGAAATGAAACAGCGCGCGCTTTAAAAAAAAAAAAAAGGTGTGACCAGCAAATTGGGCAGGTACCAGTTACTCCAGTTACTACGGTTAGTAAAAACACCAACTACTTCAACTATCCCAATACTAGTTCCAGGACTACTACTGCAGCTAGTAATACTCTAACTTTCGTTACACTGTCACGGTGGTTGGGATGTTACAATAGAACATGTGCACTTAAAAAAATATCTGTGGGTTTGAATTCTGCTGTAAAAAATGACCGTTAATTCAGCCTGACTTTGTTTCGGGTTCCAGTAGGTGCAGCAATTATTTATTTTCATGCTCACCCCCCGCCCCCCCCCCCCCCCCCCCCCCCCCCCCCCCCCCCCCCCCCCCCCCAACAAATAAACCCCCCTCTGTTTTACTTTTTGTTTGTTTAAAAACGGATAAGAGTTTATCTCACCAACCTTGGTGAGGTGTCCCTATGAGCGAAATCAGCAGTGTTTACACTGATAAGGCAGCTACCGACTACAGTATCTCCACTACCAGCCCTATTATAACATGGTATCTGGCTTGGAAATAAGATACTGTTATAATTAACTAAAAATTGGTCTGAAGAAACATTTTAGTTGACTGAAAAAACTACAGCCTAATTGAGAAAAACTAAAGCAAAATTTTGTGCTTCCAAAACAAATTAAATGAAAAAAAATGTACAAGAAATATCTTTTGTTTTAGACTTTCTCAGTTCAGCACTGTGCAAAAGTCCTGAGCTACCCCTCATTTCTTTATTTGCTTCCAAGGAGCCAGACTTTCTTGTTATTTTTAAGTGGTCTTGAGCAATAGCTCTCTGGGCTTTCTGAAAGCCTTTCAAAGTTTTTCTTTGGACACTGGCTGCTTTTTCTCTCATTTTTCAGTCCAGTTCTTGTACCTGAGGCCTTTTATACTTTATTTTCATGTATGTTTGCACACATTTCAGTAAATCTCTGCACCTTTTCCCCATTTTCATTGCAAAATATAAAGGAATGAGGGGTAGCTCAGGACTTTTGTGGAGTACTGTATGTCTAGCCTTATTGTTAAATGAGACATCTACATTACTGAGTCAGTTACTGAGTCGGTGGTTTGTATTTTAACAGTCAGAGGTGGGAAGTACAAATACTTCGTTACTGTACTTAAGTAGATTTTTTAGGTATCTGTACTTTACTTGAGTATTTATTTTTCTGATTACTTTTTACTTTTACTCCCTACATTTTTACACAAGTATCAGTACTTTCTACTTCTTACATTTTCAAACAGACTCGTTACTTTTTAACACGTTAGAGAAAAGTTTTTATTTCCGGTCAGTGCGCCGTCAAACATCAAACGATCTGAGCCTAAACGGAGGAATAATAATACATAAGAGACAATCGCACTGAGTATCCTCCATCACCGGCTTATCGGGTACAAAGGGATTAAATACGCAAACCCATATAATTAATGTCTCATTTATAATCAGGGGTTACAGCGGGCCGGACCGAGTCCGTAAGTTGTGCTCGCGGTACACAAACAGTTTAGCTAGCGCTACTGAAGAGGAGCGAGCATAAAGGGAGTAACGTGTTGCAGGTAAATGCAACGTTTCTAAATGTTCAACAAAGCAAACACACGAAAAGTGTGCAGTTTGTCGCGCAGTGTGTCTGCTAGCTAAAAGAAGAGCTGCTGTATTTCAGGGAGAGCAAAGAGAGAGAAGTTCACTCAGAGATGGAGAAAGAGGACAGAAGAGGAAGAAGAGAGGTTAGATTTAAAGGTAAGGACTGGAAAATAAACTGAAGTATGCTGACTTTGTGTAATTCAAAGATTGTATGAAAATACCGCAGTTTAGTGCATGATAAACAGGTTAGCTTGTTGTACTGTATTTACAGTAAAGCTCTGTGTTGGACTGGAGCACAGTGTTTGTGTTCATGGTCAGAGTTACAGGTTACTTCAGTGCAGCAGAGATGAGTTTGAATCAAAGCTGCTGATGCTGAGATTCATTCACTGAATCCAACATTTCTGCAGCCTGTATGCTGTCAGTGTAGGGGATGGAGATCAGCTCAGAGAGCTGTGAAATACTGGGTTACATCTTTGTGAGTTCAGTTCATCCACACAGAGCAGCAAACCTCAGAGCAGCAGCAGCAGGTCAGCTGATGACAGTCTGCACACCAACATCATTTACTGGAGCCCACAATAGAAAGCTGTGATTCTTCTCCCCATGCAGAGCCACTACAGCTGATCTTAGGGTTCCTCCACCTTCTGAATCCCACTGTAACCCCTGAGTATCCTCATGTTTGTGTTTAGGTGGAGGCACAGTCACCCTCTACTATGGAGGACACAGAGAACAGAGCTGTGTTTAAATTCCCTTTCACAGTTTGTGTCCTACATAACAGATTCAAGCTGAGTGCATTCATTAGAATTAAAATTTAGATTTGAATAACATTTGTATTCTCATGTATTATTTATATGATTGCAACAATATATAATGAGGTTCAGTTAGCTGTACAGAAAAATAGCAGGTAGAAACGTCCTCCAAAGAACTACTTTTACTTTCTTACTTTGAGTACATTTTAGAGCCTGTACTTTTTACTTTTACTTAGTAAAGAAGTTGAACCAGTACTTCGACTCTTACCAAAGTATTTTTTAATACAATTACTTGTACTTCTACTTAAGTACAGAATGTCCATACTTTTGCCACCTCTGGTAACAGTAATTAACAGTCATTAATGGATGCAGCAACAAAGAGCTGGCAGAAGGTGGGGATTATAGCTTGAGGGAGTAGGCAGGAATCCATAACAAACCAAACAGGTAAGCACACCATAGGACAGGTTAGGTAAGTTTCAACTTCACAAGCAGTTTATTTCTGCTTGGGATGTTCTTAGTGAACCAAGTGACACTTCCTTCCGCATACACCGAGTGCACCGGGCCTTTAAACTGCCGGAACCATCAAAACTACCATGCTCCAACTGAAATGCAAATGCTACACTCATACAGAGAAAGAAAATAAGTATAAAAGATAAATAGCAGGTTGGCACAGAAGGACAGGGGATTCATAACAGATAACCCCTAATATTATATGAATTAACACAATAAAAGTAACATCTATGCTAGTAAAAATCAAACAGAAACAACCAAACTCACCTGTAACTGTAACAAAACCACATGTAACTAAACTGAATTGAAAAAAAACAAACAAAAAAAAAAAACTATTGATAAATACAGAACTGTTTTCTTCTTTTGGCTGCTCCTTTTAGGGGTCACCACAGCAGATCCTCTGCCTCCATCTTACCCTAGCTCCAGCAGCCTCTGTGGTCTTGCTCTTTCCCTCCTGTCTGGCAGCTCTATTTTGAACATCCTTTGTCCAATTTATCCACTATCCCTCCTCTGCACATGTCCAAATCATCTCAGCCTTGCCTCTCTAACTTTGTCTCCAAACTCCAACCTGAGCTGTCCCTCTGATGTACTCATCTTCAACATCTTCAATTCTGCTACCTTCACCTCCTTGTCAGTGCTATGTCTCCAAACCATACATCAGAGCAGGTCTCGCTACTGTCTTTCAGGCTTTCCCTTTCGCTTTGGCAGCTATTCTTCTGCCATGAATCACTTCTGACATTTGTCTCCGCCTCCTCCACCTTGACTTAAAAAGTCCACTGCCCTGTCTCTTAGACATCTCCATACCTCCACTGATATGTCATCTGTACCAGCCACCTTTCCATTCTCTATTATTTTCCCAGCTGCCCTCACTTACTCCATGCAAATCCTCTGCACTTGCTGATTCCGTAACCTTCCTCCATCCACAATCCTCTTTCACGTATTTTCATCAGTCATCAGTTTCTCCTGCCATCTTTTCAACATGCTGTCTTCACTTGTTAGCACATTTCCATCTATGTCGTTAATCACCCTGACCTGCTGCACATCCTTTCCAACTGGATCTCTGTGCCTAGTTAATCAATACAAGTCTTTTTTTCCTACCTTAGTGTCCAACCTCACATCATACTCGCTATAATTCTTATCCTTTCTCTTTGCCTCCCCTCTCTTTGCTGTATGCCTAGCCTTTCAGTACCCCTGTCTACTTTCTTCATCTTCCTGCCCATCCCACTTTTTCTTTGTGAATCTCTTGTCTTGAATGCTGTAATAGCTCAATACCCCTATACAGAAAGATGATTGAGAGTCTGTATGTAAAAACACATTAAAAAGGTATTGTTTGGGCTTCTTTATAGGAAGACTAAACTGAAAGAAGATTAACAACAAAAACAAAAACTTGGAGCATATCTTTTCTATAACTGTATAAATTATTAGTATCCTAAAGTAATTACCATTGTACACCAATATCAATATTTCCCAGTAAAGCATAACAAATCACTGAGGATGTGAGATACTGTAAGTGGAGCTGAGTGGCAAATGAAAGTTACTGTAAGCAAAAATGTGTTGCAGTTTCAGTGAAAATGAGTTTCAGACAGGCTGTTTTATTGTACATTTGGCCTGATTAAGATGCTATCATCTGTGCTGTATGCACCATGCTTATAGAGGAGTCTAAGTCCTTAAGTTGTGTACAGTATGTAGTAAGCAAGAAGATGTGACAGAAGATAATGGAGGTGAAGAGTACAAGGAAAATGAGGGATGCTCTAATTGTAGTGAGAAGAATAGTTAGGTGCAGATATAAGATAGTTAACCACAGCAGTATCATCACATATAGATTGCTAAGAGCGCTTTGTGGAATCGTGCTTCTCCCGTTGAACTGTATGGGAATCAGCTACAGTTTATCAGAGCGCCCTCTAGTGACCATTATAGAGAGGTGCCAGATTCATAGACTACTATAATTTACTAATAATTAATGAGCTATCAAGACTAAACAACTACATATTTATGGATTTCCATTTCTTTATAATCCTTTTTTAGTTTTAAACTTCCTGAAACCCAGAAGAATTTTTTTATACTTATTTGTTTATTTATTTATTTTTAGATAATTTAAATATTGTTGTTTAAAGAAACACGTTGCATCTTTCTATTTTTTAAATTTGGTAATTATTTTATTATTATTTTTTTTTTTTATCTTCAGTCCCTTGTAGTGGACAACAGGTCTTGTCTGATTACAAAATGATGTGATGTAGTGATATTGTTTCCATTTTTGTGTGGATTTCTGGTAAAAAAAAAAAAAAAATCATTATTATTAAAACAGATGATGGAAACTTGTCTGATTACTAAAACATAATTTAACAAATAACCTTTCATAGTCTAGCTTTTTGTTGTTGATATTAAACTCCATTCTGAACCTCTAATACTCACCTTAACCTGGGTTGTTAGGCCATGTCACCTGTGACACTACAAATGATCGTGGATGGTGTGACAGAGCCTAATGAAACTGCAAGTCTTTCTACACTGGAAAGTATCACTTTTACTTTGGTAGAAATGATTTTTGAGCTGACACACCTTTCAATAATTGTGATTTCCCCTCAACACATTCAGGCTTATTTATACTGATATTCACAACCAACCACCCCCTATCACAACTTCTTGCTCATGATCTGCCACACAGACAGACCCTCTACAAGAAAGAAGTAAACAGGACTGGCATGAGCCTTTTAACCTGCCTAATATTGCCTAAAATTTCAACCTTTTTTGGTGCTAAGGCACATCAGAGGTCAAACCAGAATAATTGTAAACTTTCACAATTATCGTGATAATTGTGAAAGTTTAAATAAGTATCCAGACTAATTTGTGTTTATAAAACTGCAGCATTGTAATTACCATACCTTTGTTGCAGAGGCTTGATTTTATGCATTAGATTAAATGAGATTTATGATATGACACACAACAGCAATGATCTTGTAGATGCAAACGGCAACAGAGTGTCACGTGACGCCGTAACCACGTGACCTCTGCAAGGAAACCATGGCGGCTCCCTGTTCAGCGGGACTTACAATAACGTCAGGTATTACGCTTAAGCCCTTACGCATTTTCCGGAATATACACACACGAAGTCAGCACCAGTGAGTGTAGCATATGAAGACAGCGTTATAGCAAGTTAATTAGTGATTGTTGCACTTCACTTAAATAGTGAAGGCTCAATTCTCACGCCGTTACGGCCATCTGGGACAAAATTAGACCGTTTAAGCTGCAGATCGTCGGAGCGTGGGGGGAAAGCCCACGCAACGTGCAGCAGTTCCAATATTTAGACCTTATTCCTTCATAGGTTAAAGGGTTTTGAATGGCTTGCATTGTAATTAGTAGTAAAGACTTGACACCCCTCTCAGTGTAATGGACACCAGTCCTAAATAAGCACATTATATTCACTTTGCATATCTATGAACTAAAAATATCAACAACATTGAAAGCGTCGTTATTTAAACCTCATGTTAAAACTGCTCAGTTGGACTGCATGAAATAGCACAGGTGTATCTATTAAAGTGGTCACTTATTTTATATGTGGCCTATGATTACATCCCCACCCTCAAGTACCAGTTTGATCCTTTGCACACAGAAGGCTGGAGTGCTTTGTTATTTGACAAGACACTAACCAGCACTAAAGTGCTTGAATGGTTGTTACTGACTTCAGGTTTTCCCCAATATAAAAACCTCAAAATCTTTACAGGATCACATAATGAGCTGCTATCAATGCAAATTCTCAAGCAGATGTGAGATTATCCAAAATATTTCAGTCTGTGATCCACACTGTCTCTTGGTTTTTATTTTAAGATTTCTTGGCTTTGTCTTCTAGCAGCATAAGTGTTGTTACACTTACATATTTGCCAAGTGTTCAGCTAGGTTTTTATTGTGTTTTTTTAGTATCCCACAGAGTCTGTGTTAATGAAATGAAACTTTGTCTGGTTTAGTTCATTTAACAAATAACTTGAATAGAAAAGCTGGTTTTATGGCTGTTGTATAGCATTTATGCAGTTTTATTCCCCACTGTTCTGATTGAGAGGAGAATGTGGGAACCACAACAGTTAAAAACATACCCTGCAAAGCATACTCTGTGTAGGTATACATTTTTTGCAGGTCTTCATGAGCTTTGGTTTGCATCCTCAAACGTAACTGAATTTAACAACAGCTCCACACAGGGGCACTATGCAGCTGCACTATAACAGATTTTTTTTTTTTTTTTGGAGTGGGGCATCCCAGGGAAAGTTTGAGAACCACTGTATTAATCAGTGGTCTTTGGCATACCTCATACAGTATACAATATGAAAGAAACATTGTTTCCAGTAATTGCTGACCGAGGGACTAAAGAAAAAGTACTCAAAGTCGAAACTTCTTAGCAGAAAATAATGAGCACTCTGCATCACTGTGCTGCTTTTTTTTTCTCCAGGACTGACCAGTTTTCTGCGCGGAGTTTGTCTAGGCAGCTGTAGTCCCCCCCCAGCCTTTCTGTGTCAGCAACATCGGCGTTTCTTCTGGAGGAAGTGGAAAAGTTCTCACAATGTAGTTCGTCCAGCTACTGTCAGGCCTGCTTATGCAGTACCCAAGGTACATTACCCTGTAACAAAAGTGAAGCAGAAACATTTAACATATGCATATAGGTAGATAAAGGGTCATCAGTGGAGATAAGGGGGTCTTGAGACTAATTTAGTTACTCATACTAAGAGCTTTCCATATTATTCTGCTGGAGTTTTTCAGTTAGCATTAAGGATATTATTGGATAAAATGTACAAAAGTTGCATTAAAAATGAACTAAGAACTAGAAGCCTTCAAAATGCTAAGCACTGTTATAATGAAACATCTGTCAGTGGAGGACTTTTATTATTTCTTGTGGTTTTGTATTTAATCTCTAATAAATAACTTTTTTTTTTTTTTTTTAATTAACTTTTATATTGAACTTAAAAAAACTGTGACTCATCCTTAATATCCTGTCCTGCCTCTCCTCTCTTCCTGTAGCATATTGTGCAGCCTGACTATGTGCGCACTGGACTGGTCCCAGAATGGCCAGACTACATAGAAATCAAAGACACAGAGCAGATCGACGGCCTGACTAGTGCATGCCAGCTAGCCAGACACGTGCTGCTACTAGCTGGGCACAGTCTGAGAGTAAGCACATCACGTCCTGTTTTTGTTTCCATGTCATCAGAAACAGCACAACGATAACAGCATGTGCCTTCCAGGTTGGTATGACAACAGATGAAATAGACTTCATCGTGCACCAGGAGACGATCAAGCACAATGCCTACCCATCCCCTCTGAGATACGGGGGTTTCCCCAAATCAGTCTGTACGTCTGTGAACAACGTGGTCTGTCACGGCATACCTGACAGGTAAATGCGTCTTTTATTACTTGTATAATACTTTTCTTCCTTTTACTCTCTACTAATTAGTAAAAAAATTAGACTTGGAAAACATTGTCATCTTTTTAATAAATGGAATATACAGTTTAAATTCTACAGTATATTTAAAATGGGAGCTGCATAAAACCTCAAAAAGCTGTAAGATATTTTAGTATGTAATGGACTCTGTGTATGGACCATCATCTTTAACATGTCCTGCAGTCGGCAACTTGAAGATGGAGACATCATCAACATTGATGTAACTGTAAGTTCAGGCCTTCAATAAACACACAAGGAAACTCACATACATTACTGCATGTGACAGGTCAGGCTAGCAGGGCTCTAATCAATTACATCTGCTTGTTCCTGATAGGTGTATTTGGATGGTTACCATGGTGACACCTCCGAAACCTTCTTGATTGGTCAGGTGGATGAGGTTGGGAGGCAGTTGGTGGAAACAGCCAGACGTTGTAGAGATGAAGCCATTGCTGCCTGCAAACCAGGTGCACAGCTCTGTGTTATTGGAAATACTATCAGGTACACACACGTACATATCAACTGCATATTACATACAGTACTACTTTTTTTCTGTCTTCTAATATTTTTTTGTGCTGCTGGCAGTGAAATAGCCCATGACAGTGGCTTCCAAGTGTGTCCGTATTTCATCGGGCATGGAATAGGCTCCCACTTTCACTGCCATCCTGAGATTTGGCACCACGGTAAGTTTGGGTCTGTAGGCAGATGTTGTGTTAAATGTCTGTGAGATTTTAACATAATGGCCTTCATGAAAGAACACTTTTGTGTTTTTAACCAAAGTCACTTATTTATTTGTTTGATGTCTGTTTGTGTCATTGTCCCTTAATTTGAGTCACTAAATTCTTAAGTTAAAAACTATTAGATTGCTTTTCTCAGCCTGATGCCTTTCTTTGTTTTATATGGAGGTTTGCATTCATCAGAACAGCATCATCGTGTGATATCTAAGAATAAAAACATAAGACCATCTGTTCAGCTTTGTTTAAATCTTAATCACAACAATGTTCATGCTGTGAAGCTTGAAGTTCTGCTGTTACAAATCCACAGACAAAAAGAAAACAACACACAAACACTGACTTGTACAGCATCTCATCATGTGCTGCTCTGTGAAGCCACACACATAAACAAGGATGGTTTGATATAAAAGTGAGCTATTAAAAAACATTTAAAGCAAAGATGGTTTCAAGATGGGTCGTTTACTGAGCTATTTAATTCAGTAATGTTATTTCCTATAATATGTAACATGAAAGTTAAGTGCAATGAAGTGCGCTCCTTTGGAAGGAACTGGGAACAAGTCCAGCCCTCTGTAGGTGGAGCCCTCACTCCAGGGCAGCTTCCGAGCACAGAGCATCTTTGGCCTGAGAGTTGTTGGCTTTGCCTGCATGCACAGATCCTACCTAGAGAGCACTGATGGGAGGTGATAGCTGCTGGGCAGTGATTCACTGGGGCTAAGCGAACGGGGCCTTGAGAACTTTCATGGTATTTTTAAAGAATTTCCCAATTATGGAATAAAGTATTTCTCATCTTAGAAAAATAAAATTGATCCACAAATATGTTCAAATATATCTATAACAAGCGTAATGTCTAAAAAAAATACTCAGTAATTCTGGACACCATGATTTTAAAGTGTTAATGACTTTTACATGGCTTTGTCTTAGCAGTCGTAGTGCATATTTAAAATCCACATTCAGTCAGATGAATACAAGTGTAATGTAGCTGAAATATTGTATCTATATATTTTTTTTCTACATTACTTACATCAGGCTGTAGAGGTGGTTCAGGCATCTGACTAAGATGTCTCCTGGGTGCCTATTGGGTGAGGTGTTCTGGGCATGTCCTACCGGGGCAGGCCCCGGGACGTGCTGGAGAGATTATATCTCTCAGCTGGCCTGAGAACATCTTGGGGTCCCCCCGGAGGAGCTAGAGGAGGTGACTGGGGAGAGGGAGGTCTGGGATTCTCTACTTGGCCTGCTGCCCCTGCATCCCGGCCTTGGAATAGTGGAAGAAGATGGATGGATGGATGGATGGATGGATGGACAGACTTGCATCACATTTCCTATATTCTACATTCATGACAGATGTGTACTGTGTGTAGATTATGTGTAGAGCTTCTTTCACGTTTTGAAGTCACTATTTTTCTCCTTTATTTCAGCTAACGACAATGACATGACCATGGAAGAAGGGATGGCTTTCACAATAGGTGAGTTAAACTTAACAGTCTTTGTGTGCACATTAAAATGATGCTGTTTATGAGGGTTGAGTTGCTAATATCTGTTAATCTGTAGAGCCCATACTGATGGAGGGGTCTGCAGAGTTCAAAATCTTGAAGGACAAGTGGACTGCAGTTTCTGTAGATGATAAAAGGTACGCAGTGCCAAACAAAAGCTTTTTTATTTTTTTGTAGTTATGCTCTCAAAATGCTGTTTTCTGACTTAGTTTCAGTCATAAAGTTCATAAAACCACAATTTTTTTTTTCACACTGCTGTTTATGTGCAAATTTTAACCAGATGACATTCAGCACGTTAATCAGAGAGTTTTAGATGCTGGTATGACTATTTTTAAACTGAGGAGAGCCGGATCTTTTCCAGTCTTTATACTAAACTCAGATAATTGCCTACTACTGTAGTTCTATACACTGGAACTAAATTAAGCTTTTCCCCTAAATGTTGATCTCTTCTTGTAAGATCTTACATGTTCATTGTGTCGTGCAGGTCGGCTCAGTTTGAGCACACGGTGGTCATCACAGCAGACGGCGTGGATATTCTCACCAAACTGCCAGACGAGAGCAATGAATCGAACTGATGAGCCTCAGCACGCATCGGCTGAAAATCTGAACTACCTTTTGGGATAACAAGTGAAAGAAATAACAACATATTATGAACTAAGCAGTTTCTACCTGTAAAGCTTTTTAAAAAAGGGCTCTAATAAATACAAAGGACTACACATGTCTATATTTAGTTTGCCGTTGGAGTGCATCTTACTGAAGCTGAGTTTTGTGCATGAGTGAGAATTTCAAGTTTCAGCAAGGCCTTTAATTTAAACTTGTTGTTCAGCTGCACCGCCACATTGATTTTTTAAGAAGGTTCAATTTGAGGAGGATGCAGTCCTCATTACCGCAGCACCTGTGCCTATCCTCCCAAAAAGATTTGTCACAAACTTAATGTTGTAAAAACCCCACATTTCAGCTTCTTTGTATATTTTCTGTAAAATTTCACTGTCCTCTAAATACAGTTTAAAAGCCGGCACTAGCCTTTTATATTTAACTTTATTTATTTAAGGGACTCACTTGTGATGATTTAGTGAGACATTCTAAACACACTTCAGAATCTCAAATGAGATACAGTCTGTCAGTTATTCCGGGATAAATGTGCCTGTTTGTGAGTCACGTTCTGTGGAGTATAGCCAGCAGATGGCAGCACACGCCGTCAGACATTGTTTCCTCAGCACAGGTTTCAAACATGCCAGGCTTTTGTTTTTGAACATTTTATTTATTTATTTATCTTTAATTTGCTTAAGGCCTCACACGATGAACGGTGAGCTGAGCTCATATTTCTAAGTCAGTAACCATAAATCAATTGCTTTTGCACATCTGCTCAGAGAACCTGAGGCTCTCTTCACATGACACAAATATTTTTGAGGTATCTCCATTAACTGTAACATCTTTGTTCCCTAGATATACCAGATTCACTAATTGCCCACTTAAAAGCTAACACACTGAGAGGGAGAATATGCACGAACGAGGTTACAAAATTGTGCTGGGGGCTTTAAATTCCAGGCATAGCAACAGCTTCTGTTCTGCATTTTAAATTTCTCGTCACTGTCTGTAGCTTTTGTCTTCAGGTCGATTTAGCAGAGAAGATTAAAACAACTTTACTGAGCTGACTGAGCTTCTCACGTGTTCTTGAGTTTGAGTCGTTGGACGTTATGCTACATAGAAAATGTAAAACCTCACAATGCAGCTGTAACTGAGGAGTGGTGAACTGATGATGCTTCAGGGAGCAAAAAAGAAAGGAAGAGTTACTGGTGCGTTTTCACTTCCTGCCAATGTGCAACGTGTATGTGTGTGTCTATGTACCAATTAGTAGGCGAGGCAGGAAGGATTAATCAAATAAAGGTGGGTAAGGAATCTGGACATGTCCAACCAGGAAATGAGTCATATTTTTAATTGATGTGTGACACGTGATGATAAGACTATATCTAGATTACTTTTATTGTAACTTCTGGTTAACATGAAGGACAAAAACACATGTAACATAGTAAAGAAAAGATTTCAAAATACTGAACACTTTACTGTAGCTCCCTTTTTTTTTTTTTTTAACAGTTCATTTTAGGGCAGAGTGTGTTCAGCTGTGTGCGAGCTGCCTGTGAATCAGTTCAATAGTGAGGTGAATAATTCTTAATAGATCTTCCACAGGCATGAGATTCATTTCATATAAAACATGACAAAAAAATATGAAAAATGTAAGGAAGGGATGGGGGGGGGGGGGGGGGGGGGGGCAAAGATCAGATGCTAGGGCAAGTAGAGGTGAGTAAGAGGAGAGGATTTAGGGAGGAGCAGGGAGTGGCAGGCAGAAGTGTTGGTCTCTGGATCTGAATACTCTGTTCCTCACATTCTTTTCCTGCAAGTTGGGACTGATTCCTGATCTCCTCACTCGAACTGCTGTTTTCCCAATAAATCCTTCCCTGTGTGTGTTTTGAGGATCCTCTTAGCTTTTAAACATCAAATAGAACATGGACTGTTGTTTAAAAAAATTAAACATTTTCTATTGCTTAAGATTTCCAGTTTGTACTAACCAGTGCGGCTATAATGTACACACGTTCTCTTCCTGTGTGGCTGCTCGTTTGCAGGCAACTGAAATCTAGAGAGAGGGTTATGGGCGAACTTATCGTGTGACTGTTTGTGAAACACTTGATATGATTACAACTCTTATAATGTAAGGCATGGACTTTCCTCACTTAGATAATGAACTCTGGTATCCATCTATGTGGAGAGAGGCTGTTTTTCTCTGTGTAATGATGCAACATTAATCTCGCCTTAACTAGATTTAGTGCATAGCACATGTGGTTTATGCATATTGCAGTGTACTCTGTAATTAAAGTATTTGACAAAACCTGTTGCAGCATCCCCCTTTTTTTGGCATTTAAAGCCAAATTGCAATTACAATCGCTTATTTCTGTAGACCCACTAATGCTGGAGTTAAAGTCACATCTGATGCTCATATGACATCTGCATTCCTCACGCAGACCAGCCTGTGTGAGGACACCTTTATTCATGCGTCATGATATTTACTGTCTTCTGCATGAAGTTGTTCTGTCATGACTGTGCAAGTAGGTTAAATTGTTATGTTTCTCAGACTTTCTCACGTTCTGTCTGTGCATAACAACATTATTGTATGTGTGTGCGAGAGCCAGCCTGTGATATATAGCATGTACCTGTGAGGATCACCACAGAAATTCTCAGTTTCCTTGGTGCCCTCTGAATTTGCGATGTGAACAAAATGATCTATCATTTTCAGACTTGTGGAGGCAGATCCGTCTCTCTCACTCATGCACAGATGGTGTGTATTGAGTCTCAGTAGGGACTTAGTCAGAGCACCTAAAGGCAAAACAAAAACAGCTGAGTTTGTTACTTAGAGCTGAACATTCACTGTACAGGACATGTAGCTACATGATGACATCAAGTGAATAAACCTCATTTCTTCAGACTGAGGCTGTAAGTTGGAAGTGATGAGGAAAAAAGATGAGTTTATAAATGACTAAAGTACAACTTTGTGAGCGCTAAATATTTATCTGTGGAGTTGTTGTGTGTTTAGGCTGACATTTCAAATCATAAATGCAACAGTAATGCCAGTGGCTATTTGTGCTTAGGAACAATGGTAATTTCAGCTAAATGCTCAAGTTCACTAGTAATATTTCATAAATGTGTTAGTGTACTAGCATTTGCATATTGGCAGTAATTACAAAAGCCCAGTGTGTCATTAGGCTTCCAGGTATTTGGTAAAAAACTACAGTGCTGGTTGAGTAAAACTTTGTTGATTTGTTGGAGGGTCTTTATGAGAATGGATCAAAGTTAGCTCTGAGGTTTACAGATCTACCAAAGGCAGTTCCTCCTACAGTTTCTGGAATATTTCAGTATGATTTCAGTGACCCTGTAAACAACAGAATGACACAGTCACCCAGAGAGCTATGGCTCAGACTAAAATGTATCCACATAAATGATATAAACTACTGTGCTAAAGGCTTTTCTTTATATTTTGCTTCCAAGAAGCCAGATTTTCTTGTAATTTTTAAATCGGTCTTTAACAATAGTTCTCCAGGCTTTCTGAAGGTCTTTGAAATTTTTTTTTTTTGTTGTGGGAGTATAATTTTTTGTTAAGCCATTAACACTGCATCATTCAAGCATGTAAAGGCACCGAACTCAAGGGATGAACCAGTGTTGTAGATACAAATAATGCACCACTTAACAAAGAACCAATTTTAAATTGTATCTTTAGGAAAAACATTCAGCAAATACTTGACACAGGACCTGATAATTATATCTGGTCCTTCAGTTGATCCATCTACTGTTCATCGAGCCCTCATCAGAAATGGTATCAGTAGAAGGGTGGCTATTCTTAAGGAAGGGAAACAGGGAGGAAAGGCTGAGCTATGCCACATTACACAAGAACTGGACTGAAAATCTGTGGGAACAGGTCTTATGGAGTTATGACCCCAATTCGACATTTTTGGTTCAGATCATTGTCGATATATACAGAGGAGGAGATGAGAGAGGTACAACAGTGAGTGTCTACTGCTGTAAAAACACAGCAGAGGCTCTGTCATGGTTTGGAGCTGCATTTCAGCCAGCGGTGTTCAGAAAAGTATCAGATATTGATCCACCACATAATGCCAGCTGGAAAGAATCCGATTGGCAACGGCTTTAATTTTCAGCACAACAATGATCCCAAACATACTGCCAATACAGCAAAACCATACCTGGATAGAAAAACACAGTGGAACACTATCAGTCATGGATTGGCCTCCCCAGAGTCCGGACCTCAACATTATTGAAGCAGTCTGAGATCATCCACACAGAACAAAAGGCAGAAACATCCAACGAAGAGCTTTGAATGTCCTTCAAGAAGCTTGGAGAACTGAGGAGCTGGAGAACCTGGTGTTGAAGAATAAAGGTGCTCATACCAAATAATGACTTTGTTGTACAAAATCATTTTTTTTTAAATTGATAGATACAAAACATAACCATGAGAACAACTAGGGGCAAACTATTAAATTATTACTATTAAATTATCTACATAGCTTATGTGTGTGTGTCTCAAGTTATATCTAATCTGCAAGAATGCATGTGTGTAAGAAAGGAAGAGGACGCTACTAAACTGGAGTCACCAGACTGGCGCAGGGAAGGTTTTTTTTTTTTTGATTGATATAAGGTGCAAAGCTTTCTCCTATAACCTCTTGACTGTTTCATTATGAGGAATGTTTTCTGGCTTTTCAACTGAGTAGAAAAAGTTTTTTAAAGAAGTTATTTTGTGCTCTCGGTCCACAGATAAGTAATCAAATCTATCCACACTGGGATGTGTGGATGGATTCGGGCTTGATTCCTGCTTGTATCTGTTTGGCTTCTGTGTGTCTCTTTGTCCTTCCTGTGTCTAAACATCCAAAGCATGCTGTCAAAATCAGAGCAAGGGTGCACTGTTATGTGTCTGTGTGTAGATGGTATGTATCGCCTGAGGCCGCTCCAAAAGGTCTTTGATAAATGGTCTCTGTCTGCCTCTGTTGTCTTCTGAGATGCACACTCCCACATAGGCATTATTCACAAAAACACACTGGGAGCTCAATGCGCTCCACAATGCTCTCTCACAGTGTCTCACAATGCTTAGAGAAACCGGTTATAGAGCTTAAAGCAATGCCCTTTCAGCTGTGAGTGCATGGGCCTCACTGGGAGGTGTGGACACATTTGGGCAGGGTTGGAAAAGCTTGAAAGGAGAGCAAGCTTCTTATTTCTTTATTACTCGGGGGGGGGGGGGGGGGGGGGGGGGGGATCCTCTACTCAAGTCACCCAGATTCTTATTTACTTTGATCTACTTCAAAAAGAAAGTCCCCACAGATGATATTTAAATTAGCGTGTCCTGTCTTGACCAGAAAACAGAGAACAAAAAACTACCAGCGGAAATTATGGGTTGAAGATGCACACATTTAAAACTCTATCTAAAAGGAAGCTGCTCTATAAGATGAAATGAGTCTCTACTGCCAACCAGAATCTGTTAACGGGGGTTAAAAAGGGAACTTTTCTCACTCTGACCCACTCAGGTTTCCCAAACATTTTTGAAGCCCACCTGGACCCATCAACACTGGTCCCCTCCCACAACTGCAGCCATCTTATATTACATCCCCAGCAGGACTTGGACAATCACATATTGCTTACACAGGCAAAAAACTCACAAAGGGGGGCTGCTAGGGTGTCCCAAGGGTGTGACAGCACTTCTGGAGTAGAGATGACATCAGTTTCTTCTTATCGACTGTAATCAATACATTCTTCAAGACAGATTAAGGATCTGTTACAGCCTGCATTGTGAGAGTGTTTTCATCTTATAAGTCATGCTAAGAAATTGGATCAATGCTCTGAATAAAAGATGCTACTTAGAATGCAGATTAGTCGTTTGCCCTCACAATGCCATTTGATTGCTGGCTTATTTGCTAGTGGGCTTCAGGGACAGGTGAATATTATCACCTTTGCACAAAGCAGAGTCAGTTGTTTGAAGTGCTTCAGCTGAGCATTTGGCTGTAGGTTATAGCTCATAGCTTTGTATTCACAATACAGACGTGGGAGTAAGACCTACCTCCTCATGTTTTTCAGATATACTGCTACATACTGTGTATACTTAACCCAAAAAACATAATGAGATAAGCTAACGATAGTCACTCTGTTTGTCACATGTTGGCATTAAAAGAAACCATACTTACTGTAACCCTCAAGCAACCAAGCTGCTTTAGCGATTGAAATAACTGAGTATGATCCCAGATGACCCTCAGTTGCTGTAATTGTGTTTATCATGCCCTTTATCTAAGACAGACATTCTAACATGTTCCAGTGTCATTGATAATGTTTTTCAATCATTTATATGTAAGGAGTTAAGGACAAATTGTATCAATAAAATTACATTTATTTAAACAATCCTCCAAAAAATACTAATTTACACATTTTAAAATTTAGGGTATGTTTGAGTGAATTATGCATTACAGTATACTGGTATCATTTTAAAACCAACATATAAATAAACTGTTGACTCTGTAATAATTAGATAAAAAAGTCTGTGTTTTTTTCATCCTTTGTTACTTTGTTGCTTCAGTTTCAGACAAAATCTAATCAAACACTATGACTGTAGATGTATAATATTTTAAATATTGTGTGCATAAACACTAGAAAAAATTACTTAGATTACCAAAATATGCCTTTCATGAATTGCTGCTGTATTTTAGTGAGTAGTTTTTGTGTCCCAGTAATCCCAGGGGCTGTGTTGTCCAGGGGCTTTTGCCCCCTGGTAGGGTCTCCCAAGGCAAACTGATCCTGGGGGAGGGGCCAGGCAAAAAGTGATTCAGACAACCCTTATGGAAAAAAGGAAAAAGGGAACTGTTTACCCTGCCTGGGATAGGGTTACTGAGGCCCCACCCTGTGGGGTCTAGAAGCAGCCCAAAGAGGAGACATGGTCTCACCCTTCTGTAGGCCCACCGCCCACAGGAAGTGTCGTAGGGGTCGGGTGCAATGCGTGTCGGGCTGTGGCTAAGGGCGGAAGCCCTGGTGGACTGATCACCAGCTACTGAGGCTGGCTTCTTGAAGTTGCTAGGTGGGGTGCTTGAGAGTGCTCCATCTGGTGACTCCATCGTCTTACTGGGAGACTGAAATGCTCATGTGCGCAGAGATCTGTAGGGGTGTGATCAGGAGGAACAACCTGCCTGATCTGAACCTAAGTGGTGTTCTGTTTTTAGACTTCTGTGCAAACCACAGTTTGTCAATAATAAACACCATGTTCAAACATAAGGATGTCCATAAATGCATGTGACACCAGGACACCCTAGGTCACAGGTCGATGACTGAATTTATAATCATATTATCAGGTAATCCCTGAACCAGATGGTGAACACCTGAGGTGAAGTCAAACTGAAGAAGGAGTCCTATCAGACTTGATAAGCCTGCGGGACTTCTGAGGCTGCTGATGGGTACCAGCTTGGGCCAAGTGGTACTTGGCTCGGGTGGTGGCTAAAGCAAAAACTTTTGGACTGCCTCAAAGCAATTCTGGCAAACCATCAGGTGACAGAAAGTGGTGCTTTCAGTCCTTGTACAACTGCAGAGCTTGGTCTGAATTGTCGGCAATAAATCGGACTCATTTCCTGTGGGTGTTGGATTCCACCAGGGCTGCCCTTTGTCCCTGATTCTGTTCATAATTTTTATGGACAGAATTTCTAGGCAGAGCCAAGTGTTGGAAGGCTTCCGCCTTCGTGGCCACAGAATCTCTGCTTTTTTCAGATGATGTGGTTCTGTTGGCATCATCAGGTGGTGGCCTCCAGCTTGCGCTGAAGCAGTTTGCAACCAAGTATGAAGTGGCAGGTATGAGAATTAGCACCTCTAGGAGCTGTCAATTTACTATTTGAGCTATGTCCCTAACCTGACCTATGGTCACAAGCTTTGGGTGGAGACTGAAAGAACGAGATAGCAAATACAAGCGTTGGTCCTCCACATCGAAATGAGCTGGTTGAGGTGGTTCTTCAGGCATCTGACAAGGATGCCTCATGGATGCCTCTTGGGTGAGGAGCTCTGGGTATGTCCTGCCGGGGCAGACCCATGACATGCTGGAGAGATTATATCTCTCTGGTGGCCTGGGAACGCCCTGGCTGGGGAGAGAGAGGTTTCTCTGCTCAGCCTGCTGTTCCCATAACCCTGGATAATCAATCAATCAATCAATCAATCAATCAATCAATCTATCTATCTATCTATCTATCTATCTATCTATCTATCTATCTATCTATCTATCTATCTATCTATCTATCTATCTATCTATCTATCTATCTATCTATCTATCTATCTATCTATCTATCTATCTATCTGTGGGTGGGTGGTGTCACAGATGACTGCACTCAGTCACTTGAAGGTTAATTATATTTGCAGGCTTACATACTCAGGGAAAGTGTAGAGTGTCAGTGTGTTGTAGTTGTGAAAGATCTTGAGTTTGGTGTGATTGTGAAACCGATGTGTGTGTGTTTGAAAGTATCCCTGGGCTACATGTTTCTGCAACACTCGTCACACTCGGCTCACTGTGCTACACCCACAGGTGCGGCTTAAGAAGAAATAAAGGGGTGTGGCTTGGACAAGATTAGGTGCTGCATTTTCGACTTGTGTGTGTCAGCAGTGTGCTTTCACTGCCATTTTTCTTCTCTGGCACCCTGGGGGAAGGTTTTTGCTGTTGTAACACTGAACACGTTGTACCATACACATGACTAAGATCTTAATTGTGAGTATAGATCATTCAGATAATAGGCTGTGTGTGTGAGCAAATTCCACATTTTGCCAGGAAATTTCACATTTTGTTAAATGTTGAGGAGTAAAAAACCATTACCACCGTTCAGGGCTGTTTATGTGCACACGTGTGTGAGCTACACTCACTGGCCACTTCATTGGGTACATCTTGCTAATACTAGGTTGGACCCCTTTTGCCTTCAGAGCTATCTTAATTCTTCTTGGCATAGATTCAGCAAGGTGCTGCTTTTGGTCCATATTGACATGCCTGCATCACACAGTTGCTGCACATCACATCCACCACACCCTAAAGATGCTCTATTGGATTGAGCTCTGGTGACTGTGGAGGCCATTTGAGTGCAGTGAACTCACTGTCATGTTCAAGAAACCAGTTGGAGATGATCTGAGCTTTGTGACATGATGTGTTATCCTGCTGTTATCCATCAGAAGATGGGTACACTGTGGTCATAAAGAGATGAACATGGTTAGCAACAATATTCAGGTAGGTTGTGGTGTTTAAACAACACTCAGTTGGTGCCAACAAAATATCACCCACAACATTACACCACCAGCAGCTTCCACCGTTGATACAAACCAGGGTGGATCCATGCTTTCATGTCATTTATTCCAAATTCCAACCCTACTATCTGAATGTCACAGCAGAAATTGAGTTGTCCAATTTTGGTGAGCTTGTATGAATTGCATCCTCTGTTTCCTGTTTTTAGCTGACAGGAGCAGCACCTGGTGTGGTCTTTGGTCTTCTGCTGCAGTAGCCCATTTGCTTCAAAGTTCAATGTGTTGTGCATTCAGAGATGCTCTTCTGCATACTTTGGTTGAGTGTTTATTTGAGTTAATTTTGACTTTTCACCCAGGCCTTTTCACCCAAAGAACTGCTGCTCACTGGATAGTTTCACTTTTTTAGATGGGACTGTTTGGGAAAATCCTAGTAGGTCAGCAGTTTCTGAAATACTCAGACCAGTCTGTCTGACACATTCAAAGTCACTTAAATCACCTTTCTTCCCCATTCTGATCCTGGGTTTTAACTTCAGTGGGAGTTTCATTGAGTTACTGTGATTGGCTGATTAGATACAGTATTTGTGCTGAACAAGTATACCTAATGGAGTGGCCAGTGAGTGTGTGTTTCTCTGTAGGACAGTAGAGGAGAAGAAGAAATAGAATGTAGTGGCTGGCTGGGACATGTGAAGTAAAGAAAAATATAATAAATCTGTATTAGCTTTCAACAACTGTAGCAATACACCACGCATATATACTAACACACTTTAAACGTGGAAGCTTAGTGTAAAAGAAATTCACAAGGCAAAAGCAAACTAAGCAAACACACCTTACTTCACTCTACACACTGCTCTTCTTATCAGTGATAAGGCTGACTGTTGTATCTGACCTTCTGCAGAGTCATAAATCACTGGCAATTGTCCAGTTGGTTCTTGTATTTACCTTAAAAACTCTTCTGCACAGGGACAAAAACACATACATAAAGTTAGAAGGCAGATGGCCACATGATTTCAGGATTCCACTACATTAAGAGTGAGATTTTGGGGTGATAATATGATCAGCTTCCAAACATGTGACTGATCGAGACAAAAAAGAATGCTTTTGAAACTCTGACTCAATTAGTCTCTAGCTAAGAAGTGAGCCTTAATTCACCTATGTTTCATAATAATCTGAAAACATGAGAATTTGTGATGTTTAATGAGCTGATCCGCAATCAGATTTTCCCATTAAGACTTAAATAAACAAGAAACCTGCAAAGGAACTGCATTCTTCTTCTGCCCTTTTCCCTTTCTGCGCTCCCCCTCTTCCTCCATTATTTGTGCCTTTTATAGTACAGTATGAGGGCAGTTTCTTTCTCTCTCTCCGTCTGCCCTCTTTCTCTGTGTGCAGACAATGCTGCCGTTGTCTGCTGATATGCTGCGTTGCGAGGACAAGCTTTGGGTCAGCGTCTCATGGAATGCCTTGAAAATCATCTGGTGACAGAGTCTGCTAATGTGTGGGTCTGTGCCCGCTCCAGCTTCCGGCTCCTTTTGACTCATCTAATGAGTCATTACAGTTGACATTGGTCCACAGGGTGATACTATCTGATCAACAGTACCAGAAGGATTGTAAGTTTAAATTATGGCCTCTGGGATGTTGTAGAGTGTTACAATAGGAACTACCGTTTGTATAGGTGAAGCGCTCGGACAGTTTTAGGGGCCGGAAGCGTATGCAGCAGAGCATCCAGACCGAGCTGTATTGTTGTTTTACACGCCTGAATTAATAAAGTTAAAGACCCTATGAGTTAAAGTGGACCGAGTTTGTGCTCTCTGAGGAATTACAAGAAAGAAACGGACCCCGTTGATGTGGACATCAACTTCCCAATTCAGGCAGAGGTTACAGGACAGGGTCAGGCAGGGTCTGTCCATCCTCCGCACAGGGTTTTAGACCACACACCAAAGGACACTGGTAGCGGAGAGACCACTGTCACAACCAGAGCAGGTCGCACAGTCAAGATGCCACAACACTATAAGGACTATGTCCTGTCACACAGATAAAGTACTCAGTGTTGCTCATGGCCTTTGGGGGGTTTACATCAAAATGGGGAAAATGACAATAAGTGTTCAAAACAGAAAAAGGACAATGGAATATGTTTATGTTAATAATTACCTGTTATAAAGAAATGCACTCTGAACTGAAAAAAAAAAAAACACTGTACTGTATATGTTGAAATGGGGATGAGCTATGTTCAGGCTCGGAATGATGCGAGTCATGTGACAGTCAATGTTTTGTTTTGAATTTTTTCAGAGGTACTAGTCAGATGTTGAAATTAAGGGGAAGCTGTAATTCTGAAAAGAAAAGGGATGTTACAATAGGAACTACCGTTTGTATAGGTGAAGCGCTCGGACAGTTTTAGGGGCCGGAAGCGTATGCAGCAGAGCATCCAGACCGAGCTGTATTGTTGTTTTACACGCCTGAATTAATAAAGTTAAAGACCCTATGAGTTAAAGTGGACCGAGTTTGTGCTCTTTGAGGAATTACAAGAAAGAAACGAACAAGAATAAAACATAGAGGCCTGCGACTGGATTTCAAATGCTGCATATTTCTATTTCTTCTATTCCTGTGCTCCAGCATTGTATGTTTTCTTCTATTCCCTCTTGTCATCTGTCTCTCCCACTCCTTGTCATTGTGTTGCGATTGTCTAGACTGCGCAGCCATTGCCACGAGGGGAAATTAGTAACTACTTACAGCAGTATGTTTCACTCCCTCCCAAGCTGTCTCTTTCCTTAATTGAATGGAAGCTTGATGTCAGTAGGCTCAAGCACAATTTCCTCTTATGTCACTGGATATGTCTCCAATCCTTTCCTACTTGTGGGATTTAGGATGTACTTTGTTTATGCTTGTTTCCAAGGGAGTTTACCAGCAGACCTTATAACAGTGTTATATCATTTATTTAGAAATTTACTGTCAGAAGCACCATTTTTGTTGCCACAAACGTGTTTTCAGGCAGCCTCAGGCATAACTGACCCAGTTCAATTACAGTACTGTTGTGCTGCAAACTAACAACAGATTAAAAGGCTCGAATGGTTTCCATCAAAGTTACATGTTGCCATGTAAACTGCATTTGAAGCAATCTGGGGTGTGGTAGGATGGGATGGGATATGTGGGTGCACGAAAGGTAGGAGGGGCAGCTAACAAGTGGACAGCGTTCATTCCTCCAGCAGCAGTCAGTCGCACTGTGCACCTCCTGCACCAAGAACTCACTTTTCAGTAGCTCAAGGAAGTTTTACATTTTCATGGAGGGCTGGATCACCTGTGGACTTTGGCTGATCGCCTTTCTCTCTAGATGTGGGCGACTGTCGGCTTTCAACTTGGACACCGAGAATGTCCTGCAGAAGACCGGAGACCCCGGGAGCCTGTTCGGCTTCTCTCTCGCCATGCACCGGCAGCTCACACCGGTGGATAAGAGATTGTAAGTACTAGAGTTTTGCTTTTGAAGGATAACATGTCCGGAGGCTATTAATGTACTTTCTCTTTTGAAAAACCTTGGACACACGCCCCTCTCTGTTCTTAAAATTAACTTCAGTATACATGCAAATAAAATATCACTGCTTCGCGGCTAGAAGTTTAAAAAAAAATCTCTTTAAAACTACTTTAAAACTAGAGCCACGGACACCACTGAAGTTACCGCAGCAGGATCACAAGTAGGCCAATACGTAATCAGTTTAAATCAGGTTTGTCGCAGGTACAAAGTCTCTGCAAACATTCCCAACTTCTTCCACCATCAGCGGTTTCAAGTTTAACTTGAGGTCAGACTTACTTATTAACCTTTCCTTACAGGTTACTTATTTATGAGGTTTTTTCTTTCTTTTTCTTTTTTCTTTTTTTTTTGGAGCTGCAAAGCAGCTTTTTGCTCGCGTGCACGCGGCGCGTGACTTTCTCCCAAAGTGATTTTAACCGCGACCGAGCCTTGGCTTTTTTTTTTTTTTTTTTCGGGTCCAAAACATCTCCGTGAATCACTGCTGGCATTTTCATGGGCATTGTTTCAGAGGGGATTGACACTCTGCATAAAGGACAACTGCCATCAAGTGGTCACTGGTTGGAATAGCCTGATTATAAACTGACCTAAGGGCAGGTCAAGATGTTTCCCCTCCCTCTGGGAAGCTGGAAGACTTTGCTGGATAATGAACCTGATAGAGCTACATGTTATTAAGGAAACTCAGTGTGTTTTGTAGGTTATTACTGGGCTAAAATAAAAGCAGCAATGCCACCCTGTAAACGTAAACGACCTCTCACAATGTAAATTAACCAGTGACATTTATATCTGTCTTGATTCTAATATGAATGAACTCATTGTCACATTACAAGTATTAATATGCTTCCTAACTTGGAATTACTGCCATACACTCTTGTGCTAGAACTCAGTCAGACAGAACCGTACAGTACACATTAGAGTACACAAGGTTTTTTTTTTTTTTTTAAGCTCAGTTTGAAATGTTTCACTTCAAATTATCTGCCACGTCAGAAAAAAGCATCTCTCTTTGAACATGTGTCTCAGGCAGCAAAAAAATTACATGCCTCAATGTAAGTAAAACTATATTGTTCAGGCTCTGTTAAGTAGTCTAGAGTACTTGAGTAAAAGTTGTCACATTTTAAGGTTTTGTGCATTACCAGCGGTGCAGACAGTGTAAGTGCCTCAAGTGAAGACCAAAATCTAATCATGGGAATAATATGTGGAAAGTGCATCTATTAACTGCCTTTTTACGCAGGGATGATCAATACTTGGGCATTTCTATGTTTTGCTTAGTCAGTAGAGCAAAATTATAGTTTTTTTGTTGGATTAACTTGTATTTGTTCAACTATTAACCTGAAGGTTGCGGCACCATAGGGTGCAAGATATCTGGCACTGTAGGCCCTGCAGTCATTAAAAACACCCTTTTTTACCTTCCCCACAGCTGTTAAATGCACTATTTAAACTTTACACACTCCTACTAGCGCTGCACATTCACACACACAGTGCCAGTTTCTGTCCTAGTTCTAGGCTAAATGAAAGACACATGGTGATCAGACCAAAGCTATCACAGAGTCCCTCAGCTTCAGGCTAAATACAAGAAAACAGCACAAGTCAGACTCTGTGCAAAAAAAGGATGTTCAAATAGTTGTAAATGTTGTTAGACTGTTCTGTGGGGAACAGAATACCTCTGAGCTTTCGACTGTTGGTGAGCAAAGCGAGAACTTAAAATATGTCATCTGTGGCTCTGGAGTACATAAACTTTAAAACTAATATTTAAAAAAAGTTTCAGCAAATTAATTGATAATTGTTGTGTATTAATCATCCTGACTTATAATATTCTATGTACTTTGTTGAACAAGTGTCCTGTGAGTTGAGCCTGAACCATCAGGATGTGCATGTGTGTGTGTGTGTGTGTGTGTGTGTGTGTGCGCACAGTGGAGCAAAAAGTCATGTTTGTTTTGCAAATAACTGTGCTCATACCACTGTTAGAGAGGTGTGCAGTCACTGTGGATGCTGTATTTGTGTGTATGCACTTGCATTTATGTCCCGCCAGTGGATGTGTGTGTTAATTTGGTGTATTTTAATGGTGCTGATGCACGCTGTGGCTGAGCAGTGAGGCGTTGCCTTGTTGTCAGTCATTTGGAAAACTGTCAGAGAGCTCAGTGTGCTGCTTGCTTGCAGCATTCCTGACCTGAGGCAAAAAAGAAGACATAGATAGATAGATAGATAGATAGATAGATAGATAGATAGATAGATAGATAGATAGATAGATTTTTGGGGGGATTTTATTAATATCAATTCCAGCAATCTGTGTGATGATGTGTTGTTAGTGTGTCTGTACTTGTGTACCCTCATGTTTGTCTCCTCTGGGTGTGCAGTATTAGTCACAATGCTTTGCCAGCCATGCATGCCAACTTGTATTCAGACTTATTTATTTCACAGTGTTTGTGCCCTACAGGTACGAGTGTTACAAGTTCCTGCAGGAGAGGGCAGGACCCGAATATGCATGTGTGCACACATCTGTGTCTCTGTGTGTGTGTGTGTATGTGAGTAGCATTCCATGCTCCTTCATAATTGCCAGATGGAGCTGTCTGTATAATAAAGTCAAGAGGGAAAGTGCAAAATGCATAAGCGGAGAGAGGAGGGAGAAGGAGGAGACCGAGTGAGAGTTTAGGGTATTTTAAGAGGTCGGATCGAGTGTGAGAAATGTGTGGGAGAGAGCAAATGCATATGTGTGTGCATTTGTGGGGGTTTGGAGAAATAAAATGACTCTGGAGAAATGGGAACATGCAACAAGAAGAGTAAAGAATTTAGAAACAGCCTGTGGTTGAGAGGAAAATGTGACATGCCAGGAGTTTCAGTAATAATAATATCAGTATCTTGCTGTCATTGTCTTTTTAATACCAAAGTCATCTTTGGGTATTAGTGCATGTGGGTTGTGTGTTTGATAAAGAACAAATATGAGAGCCAGATTCCCCTGAGGTTAGTTATGGTTATCCAGCATCAAAGAGAAAGGAGGAGGAGATGAAGGAAAAAGAAAGAGGTACGAGCTGGAAGAATGCTGAGAGCAACATAAATCAGGTGTACATCTGGGCACCAAATAGGAGCATTATTCAACCGGTCAGATTTAGTGTGCTTGATCCCGGCAGAGGGGCGGAGAGAGAAGTTGGGCAACACGTCATGAACTTCTGGATCTGCAGGCCATTTGGAAGTAAATGCCTGTAGCTGATAGGGTGCCACTGGCTGTTACTAGGCAACGGGCTGTGCCCTAAGCCAACAGCCAGTTTACTGCTGTAAAAAAAAAAGGGGGGGGGCACACCTCTCTCAATGGGATGCCTCTCCAATGGCTTTTCTAAGCTATCTGTTGTGACACAGGAAAAGCTGATCTGTGTGTTCAACTGCTGCCACCATCAGTATGTGTGTGGCTGTCATTGCACAGTTGGACCCAAACACACGCAGACACACGCACGCGCACGCCCTGTCTCTCTATCTGTTTGTCTTAGTTCTTCCTGTGGTCTAAGCCTGTGTCGGGGCTTCCTCTGCTGGTGGTAAATGATTAGATAAACTGCTGGGTCACTGTCAGCGAAGCCGCAGATCGACCATATCGCACTACCTGACACACCGTGTCATGTGGCAAAAATGGTTATAATGTGTGCAGCAATAAAAATACTTCAGATTCTTCACTATTGTATTTTGGATCTTGTGCAGTCAACTAATGTAGCTTTCAGCTCCCTCTAGCAATAATGCAGCTGCATTAGTAGTATATTCTAGTCTAGTATATTTTCATCTCCTGTTTGTTCTCTTTACTTCTTGTGTCCCAGAGGATTTTGGAAGCAGATATGTGTTCATTGGGCTAACCGGTGGACTCATTTCAACAATGTTATTGTGGTAGTGTGTTAGTGTGGTATGAAATGTCAAGTGTCATTCACTCCGCCTTATAATTTAAAAAAGGCTGGCTGGAACACTTAATAATGGGTGGATAACGGCACAAATTATAGTGCTCCGGTTTTTGAAACAAGGCCAAACCAATCCAGTGGTTAAAACAAGATAAACAGTGTACACTTGTCCGTCGTGCAGAAGGAATCTGTCTCTGGTGTAATCGCTTATCGTACTGCAGCCTGCTGAAGGGAAATCTACCTCCAAATGTGGACACCTATAACAATCCATTTTTTTAATGCCAAAAATAGTTTCTATTACCCATCATGTTTGCTGGAGTTAGTATTCACAATGATTTATATACTGGCAGTGCTTTATTCTATTTCCCATATAAACCTGTGCAGAGTTTAATTTCAAAGGATGACATCGTTGACTTGACTCTGTAGGAAACCCTGAGAACTGGAGGCCCATCATCAATGGCTGGGTGTGGCATTTGCCCCTTTTTTGGTCCACAAAGGCAGTGTGTGTGTGTGTGTGTGTGTGTGTGTGCAGTCATCCACAGCAGGCGACTGAAAGGGGTCTTTGACTCATTTTGACTGTTGACTGTGAGGACATGGAACATCAGTTTGGTGGCGGATGTGCATATGTGTTTGTGAGTCTGTGTGTGTGTGTGAATATGACTGGAATGTGTGTATGTATTCTGGGCAAGTGAAAGAAATGCCAGATTGTTCCTCATTCTAAATCATGTATGTCAGAACTGAGTTACAGTGAGCGTCTGATTGCGCTGCATATGGGCCTGATTCATATGTGTATCTGTTGCAGACTCCTGGTTGGCGCCCCAAGAGCAAACGCCTTGAAAGGTCAAAAATCTAAAGTGACAGGAGGACTCTACAACTGTGACATGAGCTCCACCTCCAATCATTGCACGAGGGTTGTCTTTGATAATGATGGTGAGACATTAGCTGATAGTTGAGCTTTTTTTTTTAAGTATGCATTTATCCATTTTAGACATTTAATTAAGTCACAACCTTGCCTTTGTGTCTATTTTTGTTCCTGTATAGAGGATACGGGCAAGGAGAGCAAAGAAAACCAGTGGATGGGAGTGACAGTCAAAAGTCAGGGTCCAGGAGGCCAGATTGTGGTAAGATGTTCTTTGCATCTGAACATGAACTTGATTGAACATTACTGTTTACTTGTTCAAACAGGTACCTAGAATAATAATAATAATAAAAAAAAAAAATCATATTATCAACAAAACAAATAGTTGTCACTCCAACAAAGTACACCTCAGTCTCATTAACTGCACTTAACTGTCTCTGTTTCTCTGGTAGGTCTGTGCTCATCGCTACCAGCGCCGGGACAATGTGGGCAAACAGCTGGAAACTCGTGACATCATCGGGCGCTGCTATGTGCTGAGTCAAAAATTAACAATCGATCCTACACAGCCTGATGGAGAAGGAGGTAGCTGGCTTTTTTGTGACCAGAGGCCCAGAGGCCATGAGATGTTTGGCACCTGCCAGCA
Organism: Archocentrus centrarchus; assembly: GCF_007364275.1. Lineage (NCBI taxonomy): Eukaryota > Metazoa > Chordata > Actinopteri > Cichliformes > Cichlidae > Archocentrus > Archocentrus centrarchus. The sequence goes on from NC_044362.1 coordinate 13,205,394, forward strand.
GGGCCTCTCTGCTACATTTGACAAGGACTACCACTACCTCATCTTTGGGGCTCCCGGAGCTTACAACTGGAAAGGTAGTGTGTATTCATATGTTTCCTGTAAAATGTAATAAATCTACTTTGTATGATTTGTTTTTTTAACTTTTCACAATAAAGGAATTTGCTTGTGAGGATTATTTCAGTCATGTGCTCAACAACACTTTTTCATTTTATTAACTTTCATTACAAACCCTCTCCTCTTCCTTCTGCTGTCATCTTCAAGGTATAGTACGCATGGAGCAAAAAAATGACTCTTTCATAGACATGGGCATCTTTGTTGATGGCCCATATGAAGTAGGAGATGAGAACCAAAGGAACCCTGACCTGATCCCTGCTCCTCCCAGTAGCTACCTGGGTAAACTATTTAAATTTCACTGGGATTCCACCTAATCAGTTTATACAAGGCCACATGATCAAGCACCTCACAACTCTCTGATTATTTCAGTAATCACTCATTCGTCTCTCTGTCTTAGGCTTCTCCCTGGACTCAGGTAAAAGTTTGACTATGAAAGGCCAGCTAACAGTGGTGGCAGGAGCTCCTAGAGCGAACCACAGTGGAGCGGTGGTACTTCTAAAGAAAGGCGGTGCTAAGAAAAAAATCTTACTTGAAGAGTACATACTGGAAGGGGAGGGATTGTCCTCATCTTTTGGCTATGATCTCACTGTGCTGGACCTCAACAAGGATGGGTGAGTGACGCAGGGTGATACAAACCACAATTTGCAACTTCTGCATTGAAAGTGCTGTTGCTATTGCGACTTTATTCGAATGAGTGTGCAATGCTTTTGTTTGTTAGCTGGGAGGACATAGTGGTGGGAGCACCTCAGTATTTTGAGAAAGATGGAGAAATTGGAGGCGCTGTCTACGTCTACATCAACAAAGCTGGAAAGTGGAACAATGTCAAACCCACCAGAATAGATGGACCCCAGGACTCTATGTTTGGCCTGGCAGTAGAAAACCTGGGAGATATTAATCAGGATGGTTATGATGGTGAGGATGCATGTATACGGTGGTCTGCTGGTCATTCTTGACATCCAAACAAATACATAACCACACTGTTGTTGGGCTTCATGGCAGATTTTGCAGTGGGAGCTCCTTATGAAGATAAGGGCATAGGGAAGGTTTACATCTACTATGGATCAGCCACAGAACAAATCTCTACAAAAGCCTCACAGGTACATAATAAACGCATGGTTTCTTTCTTTCCACTCCTGTCACCCCAACTGGTTAAGGCAAAAAATTGTGTGTGTGTGTGTGTGTGTGTGTGTGTGTGTGTGTGTGTGTGTGTGGGGGGGGGGGGGGGGGGGGGCAGGCTAATTCTGGCTCCCACTGTTTCCAAGTGCTGAACAATGGGGACTAGTTTCCATGGCATGCATTATGATTTGGCATTATACATAAAATTGAATGGAAACAAACAAACAAAAGATAGAAATAAAGAAATAAGAAATAAAATCCAAACACTTTCTGTGAGGAAGAGGTGTGTGACTCCGTTTCCTTGGCATGCTTGACATTAGATTTGAATATACAGTATATCACCAACTCAACATGCAGTTATATACTGATTTCCACTCATATTAGATTTTTTTTTTTTCATTCTTATCAGACTTCAATACATTGAAGAGGATTTTTTTCAATTAAGTCTTTTAAAGTTAACCCATTTCTCTCCAGCGACGGCTCTGAGGAGGTCGTTCGTACTTTTATTACATCCAGACAATATTACTGCAATTCATTAGATGTTGCATTGAGCAAAAGCTTCTCACCATGTCCTACACGATACACCGGATCATTCTCAGTTTCAGCTCCAAAACTCTGGAATTGTCTCCCTTTTGAGATGAGGTCATTTACCTCACAAACAGTGTTTAAATCCCAGGTGAAAAAATGCATCATCTCTGTTTGAAACCAAAAACGTCTGAATCCACTGAAATGAATTCACATTTTTGTACCCAGATTTGAGCCGGCACACTGGACTTCTCTGAGAGGTCATCCAGTGTCACATTCAACCACTAACACTCACTATTAAGTGGCTTTAATCAAGGTGGATGTTTCTCTTCAATTAGGTGCTGTCTGCCCCTCCCGGAGTGAAACTGTTCGGCTACTCTTTGGCAGGCAACATGGATTTGGATTACAACTCCTACCCTGACCTGGCTGTCGGCTCCCTCTCGGATGCTGTCTTTGTCTACAGGTGTGCGAGCTGATTCGCAAATCAGATCACGTTTTCTCTCGCCATGTTTACCAACATGCTCACTGAGTCTTCTCCTCACAGAGCCCGTCCAGTTATTGACATCAAGAAGGAAATCACGATCTCACCAGAGGAGATCGATCTCACCAAGAGGAACTGTGGCAATAAGTTCTGGTGCGTGTGCTCAATTTATTATTGAATTTCTAAAATGTCTTCAATCCTGTGCTGTATCTGATATATATATTGGACTCTGTGCCCCCAGCTTGACTATTACTGCATGCTTCTCCTACTCTGCCAATCCTGAGAGTTATGCTCCCAGACTGGGTAAGCTGAGCCACATTTTTTTCCCTTTAATTCAAAAAGTCCTCATTATTCTATTTTCTCCTCTTATTATTGTAGTAATAAAAAAATAAACAGCATACTTTATGGTAATACTAGTCAAAAACCCCTTTCATTATACTATATGCTTTTCTTTGTCCCATCCAGAGGTGAAATACAACCTTACAGCAGACGGTGAAAACAGGAAGAATAATCTTAAAGCCAGGGCAGCCTTCACTGACTCCTCATCTAGCAATAGCTATGAATCCACGGGGACCATCACTTTGGACCGCAAAGGAAAGACACAGTGCATTCAACGTCAACTCGCCATACAGGTTTTTGAAAGTTTCTGGATTCTCTTGTGACCAGAGGAGACTGTGGGCTGCACGTAATGTTTTGTGGTGCTGTCGTCCTTCAGGATACTATTCGAGACAAGCTACATGGGATCCCCATTGATGTGTCTGTGGAAATCATTGGTGGCAAACGTAAGCGTAGACAGAGCTCAAGTCCTGAGCTGCAGCCTGTCCTGGACGCCGAAGGGTCAAAGCCAGCTCGATCAGTGGTGCGTGTGGATGGCATTCAGTCTATGAACCTGTCAAATGGTGGATTTTGTTATGGATGTGTTGTCTCCACTCACTGTTATTTCTTATATGTGAAAATGTTGTTTGTAGGTAGAGTTCATGAAGGAGGGTTGTGGTTCTGACAAAATGTGTCAGAGCAATTTGCAGATGAAATATCGCTATGGCCACTGGGACGCTAACGGTGAAATGTTCTCTCCTTTAGACAAGTAAGATTCTAAACACGCTCGTTCCTCTTTTTTCTTTTCCATGTATTATTTAGAAAAAAAAAATCAAATCTTCATTCAAAATTCTGATGCTGAAACGTGCTCACTGCCTCACACGCTGACCTATTAAACACGTGCACGCTTGTCTGCAAGCAGACTCATAATGTGTGTGTTTAAAGGGAAAATGGAGTGCCGGTGCTCTCACTCAGTAACCAGAAGGAAATCGCTTTGGAGGTCAGCGTGACCAATCCAGGTGGGGATGATGCATACGAAGCCTCCGTGAACGCCTCCTTTCCTCGCTCCCTAACTTACTCCGCTATCCGCCCCCAGTCTAAGGTGAGTGTGTGTCTGAAACTGTCTCTCTCTCTCACACAGACAGACACACTTAAACAGACAAATATAAACACACACATTTTAGTTCTGATCTGGACTTATTATTTGTTGATTTCAGTTTAACTGCCAAGCCAATAAAGATGGTTCTCAGGTCAACTGTGAGCTGGGAAATCCCTTCAAACGTGATTCAGAGGTGAGAAAAAAAAATCACATTTTGGCACCATCTAATTCCCCTCTACATCTATAAATATTAGTGCTTGTAGTAAAATATGTATCTTTGTGCGTTTATAGGCCACCTTCTACATTATTTTGGGTACGTCTGGCATCTCGCTCAACAACTCTGAACTAGAGGTTAATCTTCAACTAGACACGTAAGTATATCCAAGCTTGTAATCCTGCAACTGTTAAATAACACTGATTACACCTACAAATGCAATAGATACGCTCCTGGAATATAATAAACTTACTTTAATGTTTGTGTGATGTATGTTAGAATATTTGTAGTTTGGAGCTGATCTCTGTGTAAATACTGTTCTGACAGAACAAGCAAACAGCAGATAGCCCCGGTCAAAGCAAAGATAAAGGTGGCCGTGGTGTTGCAGCTCTCCGTGTCAGGGTAAGAAATGCACACATGTACATACATGTGCAGAAAACACATAGGTACGCACGACTCATGCTGGCAATTGTGAATTTTTTTTTTTTTTTTTTTGTCTTTGCAGACAAGTCCAGCCATCTCAGGTCTACTTTACAGGAGCTATTGTAGGTGAGGCCGCCATGAAATCGGAAAGTGAAATCGGCAGTGCCATCACACACAACTTCAGAGTGAGTACAGGAAAAACAACTAGATCATCTATATTTTCCTGAATTTATTGTTAATCCAGCATCATTAATGTTCTGAAGGGGCAAGTAATAACATTTCAACTGAACTTTTTACAGATAATCAACTTGGGAAGGCGTTTGACTGACTTTGGGACCGCCACTCTCGAAATTGACTGGCCAAAGGAGTCAGCGGAGGGGAAGTGGTTGCTCTACCTGATGAACATCAGCACCAAAGGGGTGGATCAGATAGAGTGCACGCCTAAAAGCGAGATCAACCCTCTTAATATAGTCAGTAAAAACATCATGTTAATGTTGCCACTCTGCCTTCAGGTTTATTTACTTGATGCTTCTTTTTAAATAGCAGAAGACATATGCAAAGGGTTTATAGATGCATTTTATTTAAACCAATAAAGATATTGAGTTAAATGCAGCCCTGCGACAGGCTGGCAACCTGTCCAGGGCGCACACTACCTCGCGCCCTGTGACTGCTGGGAAAGGCTCCAGCCCCCCCGCGACCCTGAAAAGCATAAGCGGAAGAGACTGGATGTATGGCTGGAGTTAAATCCAATAAACTGAATAGACATTATTTTTCCTCTTCTTTCAGGAAGCAATTAGCACTAGGATGAGGAGAGCAGCCTCAAATGCCAAGGGGAGTGACGAGGGCACTATTTCACGCTTAATTGAGAACAAGAAATCAGAAACTCTGGTAATACAACTTTTTTTTTGTCCTAGATTATTATTTTATGCACCTTTTCAACCAGTTGAATAGGAATTTGGCAGTAACTTTGTACTCCCTTGTCAACAGGATTGCCAAAATGGGGCAAACTGTGTGAAGATAAGGTGCCCCCTGCGGGGCCTGGACAGTAATGCAGCCATCATCCTTCACTCTCGCCTCTGGAACAGCACCTTCCTAGAGGTAACGGGTTTTACACAGTTATCATCTCTGGATTTTAAATCGGGAGCAGAGAAAGAAAATCGCAAATTTTTTTCCCCCCACAGGACACAGTATAACATTTGGTTGTTATCTAAACTCAAAAACAACAACTGGATTATGAAAACATGGGTTGATACAATTTTTTAAATTTTATATGTCTAGAAAAAAACAGTAATATGACAGCTCTGTCTCTGTGGCAGCGCATTTCTGAGTCACAAACTACACATCATTCAAAAATACAGAGCCATGTGACCCAGCTGATACTCACAGCACCATTAGCCCCTTACTTTGTAACAAGAGAGCATGCACAACAAGGTACTGTTGTTGACCAAAGCATCCATGCCACGTTCAAAGTCACTTAAAGTAACATCTTCTTCTTCGTTCTCATGCTTGGTTTTAACTTCAGCAGGCCATCTTCATCATGTCTACATGAACTGGGTTGCTGCCATGCGACGGACTGATTAGATATTTGCATAAAGGAACAGTTGAATGGGTGTACCTAAAAAAGTGGCCAGTGAGTGTATATGTGGAGACTGTGGAAACGTAATTCTTTTGGTTTAATGAAGATTTAATGATTTACACACATTTATAGCTTTATATTCTGCCTTGTTTATTAAAATTTGTTGCTTCCTGGACATCGTTGTGTTGGGTTAGAGCCATAAGTGATAGAAAGTCAACTGTCATTTTTACAAGGTTGCCAAAAAGACCCGTAGTACCAGAGTCACTAAAATGGAGTTCAATAACACCAGTGTCATTGACTCGTCATTGACATTACTGATCCTCTCTTTCGATTAAGCATTATTAAAACTGTCAATATTACATCCCCACTGAGAGTCGCAGTCTCTCAGTTGTTACGGACTTAATTTGGGAGTGTTTTGTTTTTGTAGGTGGAAATTTAACAATAAAGAAGTGGCATAGGGGCTTAAGGGGATAAAGAAACATTGTTATTGGCATAAACCAGTATTTTTGAATTTTCTTCCTTTTTGTTTAAACAGAAGTATACCGATTTTCATCATGTGGAGGTGAAAGTCAAGGCCTCTCTGAACCTCGTTAGTTCATCCAAGAACACCGTTCTGGAAAATGCTCATACAGAGGTAACTGAACACAGCAGTAGATTTTACACAGTCCTGTGCCCCCATAAACATAAAGCCTGAGGGTTTGTGAATAAAAGCATATTTCAAAGAGTATTTGACACTTTTAGCATGTTTTGCCACTTCACTGTGTTCCCCAGGCGAGACTGACAGTGTTCCCAGAGAGGCGTGAAGCTCGGCATGGGGGAGTGCCGTGGTGGATCATCGTGCTGTCCATCCTGTTTGGGCTACTATTGTTGGCCCTGTTGGCTTTCCTTCTTTGGAAGGTAAGGCTGGAGGAAAACAGACTATCCTAGCAGTCCTGCAGTTTACTGATAAAGGTTTAAACTGTGGACATCTAGCAGCCTGTAAAGCACCTTTTAGAGAACAACTATCACTATGCATAATAGTGATTACACACATTTTCTAATAATTTGCCTCTCCTCAGTGTGGAGTCTTTGGGAAAAAGAATAAAGCGGACCCGTCAGACAAAGAGAGACTGACTCCAAATGCATAAAAAAAGAGAAAGAGGGTAAAATTACCCAACCTTCAAAATGAGTGGAACTTTTTCCTCTTGCTCCTCCTTGCTACAAAAGTGATGCTTTCTGGTACCAGGCAGGCTGTGGGCAATTCTCACACTGTGTTGTATCATTTTAAGACAAGATTTCACACATGATTATGTGTGTATTACTACCTGCATGTCCAGGGGAGATGTTTCTGTTTCTTAAAGCTCTGAGCAGCACTTGGTCAATTCTGCATCTCTTTCAGCTCTTCTTCCATTTCCTGTTTGTTTTGTTGCTATTACACCTGCAGTCACCTGGTCTGACGGTTTCTTTCACTTTCCATTTAAAAAAACAAAACAAAACAAAAAAAAAAAAAAAACGGGGGAACTGGAACCCATTTTCTTTCTGTATAGAGCAGCACAGATGGCTTGTCTACACCTCTTATGGGATTAATTGCATTTTGGCGCCTGTGAAAGAGACCGATGACAAATGTCTCAAACCGCTTCGCTTTCTTTGAGCAGCTTTAAATAGTCGCTTCCTCAAACCAAATACTGAGTTTGTTTTTGCCCCCCCCCTCCCTCTTCTCTGCAGTGTGGTTTTTTTAAACGTGCCAAATATGAAGACAAGGTTCCCAGTTACAGCGCAGTTCGGATCAAACGGGAGGAGAGAGCGGTAAACCCTGGAAATGCTAACTGGGAAAACCTGGAAAAGAAGCCCTGGATGACAACCTGGCATGACAATGAACACTATTCTTAACCAATGAAACACCACTGATTTACTGTCGCTTACTGATGAACTCCAGTTTCATAAATTTCTGCTGCATGTTCAAAAAACACCACACATACTGGATCAAACACTGTGCTTCAGGGGTTGATTTGATCTTGAATAAGTCTGTATGAATCACTGGAGGAGAGATGCTGTGTGGGAGATGGTCCAGCACAACTGTCAGAGCTTTGGAGTTTCTGTTGTTGAAATTCAGTGTTGGGGTTAAAGTGTTTCTGAATGTATTGTCCTTTTCTGTTTTGCATAATTTGGTATTTATTCCCGCGAGGACTGTTACATGCTGTACGACCAAAGAGTCACACAGTGCATACAGGGGAGGGCTTTTTTTTTTTTCCCTCCCCCCTTTTTAAACTAAGTGTGTTTTAGCTTCCCAGGTTTTTCCAATGTAGCGTGCTTCTGCCTTTAAAGTTGAAGCCATGCACAGATACTGCAGCTTTCTTTGCAGCTGTCGAGCACTTGGACTGTAAATAGCCACTGCACAATTCATTGTTTAAAATTACTAGCGACAATAAGAGAAGCCTGATGACAAATAAATGTTTTTTTTTTTAAATATCCAAGTGTCCTGGGTGTGATTGAGCTGAATGAGGCAACAATAGGATGTTGAAAACATTATTTATTAACACATTTAAAAAAAGAAAAAAAAAAGAAAAAGAAAAGACATTTACAGGAAATACCTGAGTGCTTAAATGAGCACTTCATTAAATATTAAAATTAAGGATAATTTATGGTTCAAGATTTAAAAAAAAAAAAAAAAAAAAAGACGAGTTCTTACACACTTAATGGATTACCTAGCAGATAATTGCTGTGAGTTTGAACCTTGGTGCTGATTTGATGCTCTGACCCTTAAAATCTATGTGAACATGGATGTGTTCAGTAGATCTAGACGTTTCTATTAATTCAGTAGTAAAGTATATTTCTGATTGTGAGAGACTGCAAACACACCCTCATGCTGGTGGTGTATATTTCACTATCTCCACCTTTCCTTTACAAGAGCGACTCAGTTCTTACAGTTTTCCCACTGCGTCTGACGTCTTTCAGGGACTTCTCCTCACTCGTTATCCTTGACTTTTCTTTGCCTTCACCGTCTGTGTCGACATTTTCTTTATCCTTCTCCTCTTTTAGCCTCTTCTCTCCTCTCCTCTGGTCTCTCTCCTCTCTTTTCCTCATATCCTTAAGCTTTTTCTTGAGGGCAGATCGGTCGCTTTGACTGCACACGCCCAAAGCCTGACAACAGAAGTGTGTGTATAAAGAGGGGAGTGATGGATGCAGGTTTGAACTTCCAACAAACAGACCAAGTGACTTAAGTTTTAGTATAAAACTTAAGTCACTTGGTCTATTTGATATTAGGGCTGCTCCATTTTGATTCGATTACTGAGAAACAGGGCGACCAGTATGACAGGCAATAGAGGTTCTTTGTCCACAATAATGGTGGACAAAGACACCCACGTGTCTTAAAATCCATGCAGTTAAACCACAACAGAATGTTAATAAAAACATTGCTCCCCCTGGCTATGACATCAGATACATTTACCTACAGCAGCTTGTCTGCTCACCTTGAGTTTCTCACTGTCCATGGTGAGAAGCTGTGTGCCGTCCACACCTCTGGCAGCAAACTCTGATGTGTATTTAGCCATGTTCATGGCGATTAACCACAGACACACCTGCTGGTTGTTCCACTCCAAGATGGGTCGACTCTGCCACTGATTGTTGTTAGTGGGAACTGGGTCGTCGTCCAGAGTCTGAAGGGACAAGTACCAGGAGAAGGAAAGTAAAGAAGAGTACGCATGTGAAACCTGGACAGAGTGCCCGGTGGGGGAGGGGGGGGGGGGGGGGGGGGGGGTGAAGAAAAGAAAAGAAAAAGGGAAGGATAGACTCACCTCAGTGGAAGAAAAGGTGAAAGTGTGAGAGTGTCCAGAGAGGGAGTGATCAGACACATGACCCACCATACTGGAACAGCCCACTGGAGAGCCAATACTCTGGAACCAATAGAAACAAGACTGGGCTGCCTACTTCCTTCAATATCTACTGCATGTGTACACAAGCATGCAAGCCGATTTGAAATAGGATTATTTATCTGCATGAAACGTGTAGAGGCATAACTACATCAGAAAGAGAGGGTCGTGCTGAGAAAGTTGTGAGCTTAATTTATCTTCTTGCTGCAGCAACCATTTTTCTTACCTGCTGTCTTCTCCCTGAGGTGGTCAAGTACGGCAGACTGCTGCTGGACACAGACCGAAGTCGCTCCCTCCTACTCTCCCCTTCCTCTTCCTTTTCTCTTCCTCGCTCTCCAAACCAGGGAAAGGGCAGGCAAGAGGGCATGGAGGTGACTGAGCCTGATGGAGAGACTTCAGTGGGCTCGTCCACCAGGTCATCACTGGATGCCCTGGTGAAGAACAGTTATGTCCTCATTAATAACTCATGCACATTTTCTTTCTGCACAAACTTTGTGATCATTTCCAGCAACTTTTTTTTAATAAATATATTCAAAATACTAAGATTAGATTTAGAGGTTTATATCCTAGCTTTATCCTATCAGGTCCTCTGGTGACAAATGCGGAGTGACAACAATGACTTTGTCTGGACTTCAAGTTCAATTTTTCCTAATTTTTGTGCAGCATGGAGTTTTATTGGAATTTTATTGTTTCCTTGTAAATTTGCTGCTCATAATTTAAAGATGCACAGTTAATTAAAAAATGATTAATTGAAAGGTATCAAATTCATTCAGACATTCTCAGGAGCAGCAGTGTTCAAAACTGATGTTTGGATCATGTTTTTAGATGACTTTTGAATCTTGTGCTCTTTTCTTGTACGAGTGCAATCACACCTGTTGCTCATTGACCTCCTGCTGCGTTTTTCACTTCTTCTTTTGCTGAGAGACTTGCGAAGGCCACTAAAAGACAAACCGAGATTAACAAGATTTCAATAAATAAAATAAATGCCGCCAGCAAAATTTCCACTCAATGCCACTCTGAATAGTTTGAAGAGGAATTTATGAGTCAAAGTAGACATCTAAAGAGACGCTCCACCTGAAGTCGGGAAATTTTCGTTTGGATTTTCGAGATGCGGAGGATTTGCTTGGTGAGGAAGGGGTAGTATCCGTGATGTAGATGGGAGGGGTGAAGACGGAGTTGTTGGCAGCTTGAGGACTGAAGGCTGGGAACGATGAGGTGCTGCTGGACATGTCGCTTCTACTGGTTCGGATTGCTGTGGAAGCAGACAGCGAATGTCCCTCTTGTGTTTTCTGGACCTCTTCTTCCTGCGGTAAGACAAGACATGACAGCTACAAACGGTGTCTCTCATCCTCCCAGTTTTGTTTAAAAAAAAAAAAAAAAAAAAAAAAAAAATCACTCTTACCCCTTTTCTGAAGCTTTCTCTGAGTTTGTCTCGTGAAGGTGGGTGGCGCTTGGATTTCTGGGCTAGCTGAGCCCTGGCTATGTGAGCGCTGGAGTCTAAGCGTCTGGTGTCAGGTACTGGAATAGACCAGTCTGTACCAGAGAAAAGCACCATTGCTGCTGCTCAGTCAAAAAGCATATTAAATAATTTTTCCCCTCACAGATTGCATTAAGCAATGCAAAAAGCTTTGAGTTCCAGTTCCGAATCCATACAATTATTTCTTATCAGAAATATTTATAACCAGCTGCTACACAAAGTCAAACAGACATACAAAAGCAGACACTCCACTGTCACTAAATCCAGTGCTCACCAGTGTTTGAAGAGTCAGTGGAGTGGTTCTTTCTCTCAAGTACTGGCTCTCTTCCCTCTAGCTGTGCAATCTGTGATACAGTGTGAAACAATGACTACAGAGAAATGTCAGGTTCAGTGAAATAAATCCTCTCAGCACTGAAGTCTCCCCTCACCTGGATTTGAAGCCTTTCGATTGTGTCTCTATGCTGCCTCTCTCTCTCTTCCACTTCTCTCCTCAGATCTGCCTCCCTTTTCTCCCCCTCTTCCTCTCTTAAAAAAAAAACAAAAAAAAAAAAAAAAAAAAACAACCAACTTGCACAACCCGCTCTCCAGTAATTTGTGGGCCATTTCATACTGTGAGACAGTTAATAGGATTTCATGAATACCTGCTCTGGTATTCTCTGACCAGTCTCTTGGCCTTATTATATTTGATCTCCAGGCTCTCTGATTGGTTCTGGGCATCAGCCAGTCGCTGGCTTACAACTCTGCACAGTGTCTGGGCCTCCTGCCAATACCTAATAAATACAGTAGGAGTCATTAGCACCTTATCAACCCACATTATAATTATCATTGCATTTATGAACAGTCTCCAATTGCAGCCTCAGTGGAATACATTTCTATTCCATATGCTCTGAAAAATAAATAGCACAAAAATGGGACAAAAGGATTGAGTCTGTTCAACCGTACTTATCTAGTTTGTCCGCTTTGTCCTCTCCATCCTCCACTCTTTGCTCCAACTCAGCCTTCTGGCTCTCCCAACAGGCCTGCTGCTCCTCCCATGCCTTTAACTGAGAGACAGCCATGAGAAAATCATGTCTTCATGCAGTAAAGGCATGGCATATGCACAAGAGGAAAAAGAGAGTTCCCAAAAAAGGGCCATCACGCTGTTAGATCAAACGTGTCAAGACACATTTTATTGGAGAAACTAAACACTTCCTCTATTTGTGGTATCAAAACTCTTGAAGTCGTCACAAACTCAACACAGTGGGAAAGAAGAGAGACAGATTTCCTTCTGAAAGGCTTTCACCAACCCAGTTATGTCACAGTGGTGATTACTTCAAGGCAAAGGCAGAAAAACGGGGCTTGACGAGGAGGAGTGCTGGAAAGCAGCCATGTCCTAATAACTCCACTCTGAGCCATTTCATACACAGTTAAATGGGTCAGATGTTTCCAAATTTGGATGCAAAAGGTAGCGTATTGAAGCAAGTACAGTTATTGGTTTGTGAGTGTGAGAATCTCAACTGAGTGACCTACCTTCGCTCTGGTGTGCTGGAGTTGGGTTGCTTTGCTTCTTAGTTTTGACTGAAGCTGTGAGCACATTTAAGAGTGAAAGAGCAAATGCAGGATTGAGCCGGGACATATTAGGATTTATAAGACAGGACGCAGTCTTCAGACTCTTACTTTTATAGCAACATCTGGTTGAATGCAAAGTACCTGCTGGTATTTGAGGCAGAGCTGGTAGCTGTCTAGACATGAAAGAGCAGACACATCCTCCTCTTCGTCATCATCCTCCTCCTCCTCCTCTTCTTCTTCTTCAAACACCAAGCCCTTCTCTGACATGCTGCTATCACTGCCCTCCGCTCCACTGCCATCTCTTTCTCTCTTCATATATAGACACACACAGACAACAGGAGCACAGTTTAAACGACAAGAAACAGTTAAAACGAGCCAACCTCCCCTCTTCATAAGAAAAACACACCTTTTTGCTTTTATCCATCTCCAGGCTTTCGTTTATCAGTCGTGCCACCTCACTCTCCACTCCCCCCTTCTCTCGACCAATCAAAAACCTGCAGAAAAAACACAGAAATCAATCACAGCTGTGAGCAATCACTATCCCACAACACACCTGTGCACACTGTGTTGTACAAGAGCTTTCTTCACAGCAGACATTTTGGGTGCTTTTCTTTTCTTCCACTCTGTGATGCAGAAAGGCTTCCTCCATCAGGGTGGAGCTTTCAAACCCTAAGCTGCCCCTCAGGGAGACGAGGAAACACGGATCTAGCCTTTATAATTTTATCAACTGGTGTGACACATAATTGCTGCACCTTGACACGTCTCAGGCAATGTTGCTTGTGAGTGACTGGAAGCAAGGATTTTGACATTTGGCAGCTTTGGCTCCTCTGCCTTTGCGGCTCACTTTCACATCCTCACTAGGAGGAGCTATCTGACTTGTCAGGTGTCACCAATAACATTAATGATGGCATGACAATTCATGCCAGTCAGCCAATATAGACAACAAGCGCAAAAGTAGAAACACAACCCCCAAAATTAAAGTGGGCAACTGCAAGCAAGTCATCACTGTAATTTACAGCTGGGTTCTTCCTGCTGTGGCATGTCAAAATGTGTTCTGAGTGTTGGTGGTATGCTGTCATTGTACACTAGTATAGCTGCAGGCACAGACTGTTTTTAACACACTCTAAATGTTGCTGCGTTTACAGACACTGATTATCCAATCAGTTTTTGTTTTTTTTTTCCGGGCGCAAAAGACAGACCACACGTGGGTGTCATGAAGAGGAAATAATCAGCTGACTTGGTCATTTTGGGCATAGTAATATGAATATTGAAATATGAGGTGCTTAAAGATTTATAAAAAAAAAAAAATGCCACTAATAGTGTTTTTCCATTAGGATCTGAAGGGCTGGCAGACAATATGCACACTATGGTACGCTTAAGAAAATGTTTGACAGTACTGTGAAGTAAAGTATATGTGTTAATTGGTTTAAACATGCAAATGCAATATCACTCATATGGTTAAAAATACACTTACGGCACTACCACCATTTCATCTTTAAATAACAACCCTTTGGAGATCTTAGGAGGCTCTGCTGCTCATCTTTGGGCATTATTTTTAAGTGGCACGTCAAACACGGGCCAAAAAAAACAAACAAAGAAAAAAAAGAAAAAAAAAACGCACACACTAATACATTGTTTACAAAAAAAAAAAAATGCTGGGGGCTAAATGCCTAGTCATACTTCCAAAGTAACAGCAATCCCGCGGGCCGCATCCGGCCCCGCTCCCTACTTCCGGTCCACGATTTGATGTCAAAAATATAAGACAATATATGACATTTCGCTTTCCCCTCCAATTAAGAGGAATTAGCGAAATATCAAAAAAGTAACTTAAAGGGCCAAATTGTCTTGTGTTTTTGACATCAAATCGCGGACCGGAAGTAGGGGGCGGGGCCGGATGCGGCCCACGCGTTTGGGACCGCTGGTTTAGAAGAATTGGGAAAGAAAATACTCAAAACTGTTCAACATAAAGAGAATAACAAAAATTTGCACAGTAAAAACACCGACTTGTCGTGTTGTAACTTACTTGACGAGACCTGATGTGTTCTTGAGGACTGTGGCTGCAAACAGCTGGGACACTCCAACTAAACTCACTCCATCCACCTCCACTATCTGGTCATTCACCTGAATCCTTACAGAGATGAACACATACAGGCTCAGGAGAGGATCGATCTTTGTCAAGTTTCTTTCAATTCAGAGAGAATAAGACACTAAAGCTTACCTTCCATCCTTCTGTGTCGCTCCTCCTTCAGTGACTGTCTTGACAAAGATTCCGAGTTTTTCCAGTCCCTGGTCAGCACCCACACCCATCCCTATGATGCTGATGCCAAGTCCATCTCCGCCTAAAGAATGTGGGAAATGGAATAGCTAGTCAAGACTTTAGAACTTTATCCTTATATTAACTGTTATCTCAACAGCTAAAATGGTTAGACTTTAAAAATCAGGAGGAAAAACAAATGCTCATACAAACCCTTTTCTATCTCCACTGGAAACACATCCATCCTTTCCACTCTCTTCTCTAGCTCAAACTCAGCCGAGGCAGACACTGGGTCAATATCCTCATTGTGTCTGTCATACTCTGCATTAGAATAGGTGCTGTACACCTGAAAGACACCATTCAATGTGCAGTTTAAGCCTTAACTTACATTAACATTGATGTCAAATTTAGGCTGTTTGTTTGCATTCATATCTAGTACATATGTTCACCATGAGCTGACTAGAAAGAGAACCATCTGCAGCTATTGACACAACAAGACCCTGTTTATGCAGACAAATATGGTTAGTGAGAAAGATTAAGTGCAAAAACTTGAGTGAACTCTACAAACAATTATAGGATTGCTAAAAATCTCAAAGTACGCACACACAAACTCCATGTGACATTTACTGATCCTACACTGCCCACTGCAGTTTGTTCTGAATTGATCCAGATTAATGCCACAGTTTGTTTTTTTTCCTGCGTAAAGGCAGCTCTGAGCCGAGTGCTGACAGAGTGAAGCATGTGGAATCTTGCTTTTCCTCCTCTCTTAATGGATTAGAAACATAGCTTTGGGCTAACACCTCTCTTACATGGATTCAAACAGCAGCTGGAACTGACAGTCACGCAAATCTACAACAAAAAGGCTTCTTAAATGCACGACTTTGCAGTCCTCACAGGTTTCAATAAAATGAGCAATGATAGCTTAAAGCCTATGTTTGGGTTATTTTCCACAAAGGTTTCCCTACCTTGATTGGTGCCGAGGAGAACCTAACCTTCCTCTTTGCAGATCCATCCTCATTCTCCTCGTGGGACAGTTCAGGCACACCAGGAATTTCTTCATACTCCAATAAAAGCTGGTTTTCTGTATGCAGGGATTTTTCCCAGTCTTGTCTTAGCGATGCAGAAAGCTCTGGATGGGACTGGGATTCCTGATCGTATGCGAACGCCTTGTTCTCAATGCCACTGATTAATGCACCTCCTTTTTGGGCCTCCTTGCCTCCACCTACTTCAGTGTTTCCATCACTGCCTCCTCCTGCCACATGCTTGACTTCCTCAGTGACAAACTCCTCTTGTAGCTCTGGTGTTTGGCCTCCTTCCCTCCTACTTTTTCCTTCTTTCCCAGTTTCCTTTTCTTTACTTTGTCTACATTCCTCATCTCCACCTTTGCTCTTTCCCTCAGCCTCGTTGTAAACCTTCTCCTGCATGATGACCCTCGCAGTTCCACCAACACTTTCTTCCACCACTGCATCCGTCATTTTCTCCCTGTTGTCTCTTTCTTCTGTTGACTCCTTCTTAGCCCATGCTAGGAAATCCCTGCTCTGCTCCTCCCTTTCACCCTCCCATTGTTCACTTGCCTGTGGATACTTGTCTCTTCCGACTTCCCTGCCATCCTCGGTTCCTCCTTTATTTTGCAAGCCCACTGAAAACTCCTTCTGGTGGTCTTCTGATAAAATGATTGCTCCATCTTTTCCTACTTGCAGTTCCACCCCATTTTCCAATGTGTAAGGTTCTGGTGTTTCCACACTGGGCTCCTCAAAGACGTCATCCACTAGGGATGCTTCTCCTGCAGCTATACTAATATATGTTACCTCATTGTTAATCCAGCATTTATTCTCTTTCCACTCCTTCCCTTCTTCATTCTCATCACTTTCTGATGACTCATTTTTTATGTTGACTAGTTCTGCCCTGAGTGTCTCCTCAGGGGTCAAGCAGGGTTCAAGACTAGATGTTTCACCCTCTGCTTGTGATGCTTTGGTTTGATCATGTTCATCAAAATATGAGGAAGACTTGTTGGATGCTTCGCCAGGAAAGTCTGAGATGGGGAATTCATGGCACCTTGCCAGTGATGAAGGTGCAGGAGGCTTCAGCAAGGAGATATTTACAATATGGTTTATGGATTTGTCTTTATCTAAGCCATCCTCTTCTGTGTTCCTCCTTTTCCCACTTCCCTCTTCCACTTTTACTACATTGTGGACTTCTCCTTTCCCATCTGCCATTCCCTTGCTTCCCCTGCCAATCACAGGTTTTGAAACCTGGCCCCCACCACCTCCAACCTCTATTGTCTTGCTCTCAAACAACCTCCGTGTTACAGAGAACTTCTGAGCCAGAGCAGCTCGATCAATATCTGCAATTTCCTCTGGTCTGGATGGTTTATCTTTCAGAGAGGACTCTGGGGTAGAAATACTTGTTACAGTGGTCAGAACAGATGAGGAACTGATGACTGAACGTCTGCAGCCAGGAAAAGGTGAAGTTTGGAGCTGCACACTAGGATTTTGGGGAGAAATAAGCACAGTGGAACCAGAATTCAGCACTGGGCTATTCTCTTGTCTCAACTGCTGGCTATCCATTTGAAGAAAGATGTTGTCTCTGATTTTGGTCCCTCTGGTGCTGTGGATCCTACCTCTGCAGCCTGTGCTGCCACTGGTGCTGGTGTAGGACATTATGGGTTCTGACAAACTGGACTCCAGCTTGTTAGGGTGCACAGCAGAGTGCTGGGCAGAGTGCTGGGCAGAAGCAGCTTTGGTTCCTGATTGTAAACTGGTCCCAGTATCGAATGAGCATTTGATAGCATGAAAATCAGATTTGTACGTTATCCTGTGAGGGGAGGCACTTCGGCCTTTGCTCTCTGTCCGCATCATTTGGGAATTTGGAGGTTCTCTGGAGTGAGAAGGAAACTGGAGAATCTGAAGAAGATGCTTTTCACAGATAAGGAAAGCACCTGGAAAAAGGCAAATGTCTGAAGACTTGCTGGTACAGTGAAATGGTTCCAATAAGGCGAGAAATGCTTGATAAAAGCTGGTGCTTTACAAGTTTACTGCATGTGTGTGATGACAGCAAATATAAAAGGCTGGCTCTTGGTCTGGGAGCTTCATTGCCGTAAGGTAGACTCCAGATTGTTCAATTCACCATCACCACAGCGAAAATCTCCTGAAGAGTGCATTAAGAAAAGCTCAGTAGGTCTACAATACAGGCATATCAGAAAAAAACACAATTCCCTCAGCTTCCCTATAATCTACATGGCATCTCTTTGTCCTTAAACCCTTGATTCAAAGAAGAAAACAAAACCCCAAACCTCAGATTCTGATTAGGAAAATTATCAAGTGCCAGGATTAAGATCAACACATTTCCAGAATACTCACGCTTTAAACAAAGTGTTCCAGTCGTCAGCACAGTTAAAACGATACAAGATGTAGCATGTGGACCTCTTTTTGTTAAAGAGCTACTTGACACAGGTATCCACAATTAACTTGTTTGCTGTCCCTTCTGGACAATCACAACATTTACGTTTACGAGCTGTCGAAAAATAGGATTGAGGGTTGGGAGCGCAAGCATGTGCATTTTTGCACCTGTACTGTCAGCTGGCCGTCTAAATCAGTTCATTTAGATTGTTTCCTTAATGTTTTAAGCTAAAAAAAAAACAAAAAACAAATCCAATTTGATGAATTAATTACATTAACTGGACCTGGGTTCAAGCCTGGGTGGGTTTCGCCATCTTTCCATTGCAACCCTACACACACCTTTCTGACATAATATTGAACAATTAGAATTTCGTGTGGCACGAGACTTACTCCGACTAACTGTGACTGGCTAAAACTGGCGCACAAAATTACAACGTAATTTAGTCGGCCGGTCGAAGCCGGATTTTACGACAGCATGTGAAGGCAGCAAAGTTCACCAACCTGGCGAGCGTGCGCGCGCAGTTTAAAGGTCGAGGGCTCCGGTGTGCCAGGGTGGTCACCATCCAGCGGTCAGCTAAACGAAAACAATAAGTAACTAGAATATTATAGTAATAGCTGTTTCTCTAGACTGTTGCGTCTTAACATAAAAGTGCTGCTGCTGTCAATCGGTACTGACGGCTCCCTTGCTGAGATAAATACAGACAGATGGCGACTCATGTCTCTAAATACTGTAAATGGATTATCCCCGTGTAATCCTGTGTAAACTACTCCTGTAACACTGTGTAACACTGACGGTGAGTGGGCACTAGCCCTGAGGCAAGTTAGCCTACATCTAAAGAGCCAGTTGTAACATCTGTGCCCTATAAAGTATTTACGTCCGGTGGAAAGTCTTATTTCGGTCGCTAAAGCCTATTTAATGGTAGTAAATAATCACTGTGAGGCTAATGATGCCATCTGCTATAATACTGGTTTTGTAGCTTTTCCCCCTCTTGCTGCATCTCCTAAAAGTGGCCATTTATGTACGTTTTGGTAGCACAATACTAAACATGGTAGTTCTGTGTTAAACTTATACCAAGCATGCAGGTCTGTGCTACATCCACTTACCTTCACCTGCTTCCTGTTTCTCAGCATCACTGCCAGGGTTGCTGTCTGTTGTAAAGAAAAATATCCCTCTGGCAGAGCCTTTGCTGGGCTCAGAGGAAAGGTGGGTGTGAATATTCACCTGTGTACATGATGCAGGTTGGTGCAGTCAGCCAGATCTCCCACTGTCTACCTGTGTGTGTGAGGCAAATGGGAGCAGTGATGCAGCACCTGTGTGTGTCTGTGTGATGCCAGTGGGTGAGTAGGTGCAGTACATATGTCTGTCTGTGAGGCTGGCTTGCCTGGCAGATGGACCGGACTGGATTTCACTGGACTGGACTGAGTCGACGAGTGGTTCTGCTTGCTGTGACCTGGATCTGACAGGAGACTATTGTCCCAGGTGGCACTGGGACCTAGTTGATATAAATACTGGCCAATCACAAAAGCTTTCTTCTGAATGAGGCTAACCAAGAGAGGGAGGGAAAATGAAGAGAAGTGGAAATTGAGGGAGCGATGTCGCGGTGGGTGACAAAGTAGATTTAGAGAGGTTGAAAAGTGAGGGAGGCAGTGTAGATAAAGACAAAGAATGAAAGCTAAAAAAATTAACCTGGAATGTCAGAAGCAGTAGAAATGTAAAAGACTGAAAAGTAGAGAAAACACTGAATTACTGATATGATAAATGCTCTGAAATGGAAGCAAATGCCCTCTGTTTAACTCAGCAGAATTTCTGATTGATTGTGAGTAAGATGAGAAATACAGGGTCTGTTTGTGCTGATACTTCTCAGGTCACCTTGACTTGTACAAGAGTTTTCTGTCTTTCTCTCCTCAGACTTACTTTTTTTTTTTTTTTAAAGAGGTTACAATTTAGATGCAGTAATAGTTTTGTAAGTGTACTTGTGCAAAGACATAGCCTTTCTTCACAGCAGTGTGATTGTGCTTGGGTTTGTGGACACTACTGGGCTAGTTTGTTGCAGGTGGAAAACAGAGCTAACAAATTGCTGTCAGTGTCTCTAGAGAACACAGATTTGTCACACACCAGCACATTTTCTTTGTTGTTCTTACTGATTTTTTTTTTAAATTTGAATTTGACCTCTTTTGTCGCTTATCAGAGATGCTGTATATATTCCAGCTGATATGCAACATAAAAATCGCACACCTACATATGTTTAAGATTAGTGAAGCTATTCTGTTGTTAGTCCACCAGAGAGCACTGACAGCTTTATTATGACCTTAGTGTGTAGTCATTTCAAAATAATGTAGGGATTATTGTACATATTATAACTATATTAACCTGTTTATTTAAGAAAAAATGTAAACTTACTCTTAATATTTAACTCAAAATCCAAAAAAGTTGGGACACTGTGTAAAATGTAAATAAAACTGGAATGCAATGATTTGCAGATCTGATGAACCAATATTTTATTCACAAATTTAACATAGAGAACATTTTAGCTCCTTTGAAGGCAACAACATGGTTCTAAAAAGTTGAGACAGAGGCAACAAAAAACAGGCACGATTCTGTCATGGAAATCACTGCATGGGCTCAGGAACACTTCCAGAAGTCACTGTCTCTGAACACAGGTCCACAAATGCAGGTTAAAGCTCTATCATGCTAAGAAGAAGCCATATGCAAACATTATCCAGAAATGCTGCCATCTCCTCTGGGCCAAAGCTCATTTAAAATGGACCGAGGCAAAGTGGAAAACTCTTCTGTGCTCAGAGGAATTGCACTGCATCCTCCAGACTAAAGAGGAGAGGTTGGTATCTGGCTTGTTATCAGCACTCTGTTCCTCCCTCCCGAGCCTAGGCACTGGTGGTGGTGAAGATAAAGATGGAGGCTTGGATGGTGCAATGAGTGACTTGGGTGAGGTGGAGGTGGGGGAGGAGGTGAGTTGCATGAATACGTCTGCAAGGGAATGACAGGTGAGCAGTGAGATTTAAAGTACGCAGAGTGGAGGCTGATTGGCTTAAACTAATATGCGGCATGGTGGTGTGGTGGTTAACACCATTGCTTCACAAAAGGGTCCTGGGTTTGAATCCACCAACTGGCTGCGGCCCTTCTGTGAGGAGTTTGCATGTTCTCCTTGTTTCTGCTTGGGTTTTCTCTGGGTTCTCCGACTTCCTCCCACAGGCCAAAGACACTTACAGTTAGGTTAATTGGTGACTCTAATTTGGCCGTAGGTGTGAATGTGAACGGTTGTCTGTCTCTTTGTGTTAGCCCTGTGACAGATCTCTCCAGGGTATATCCTGCCTCTCGCCCAGCTGGGACAGCTGGGATAGGCTCCAGTCCAGCGGTGACCCTGAAGTGGATTAGCAGAAGAAAATGGATACATGTTTTCTGTGTATAACATTTACAGCCAACTTTTTTGGAATTAGATTTGTATATTTACAAACTCCTGGATCCCTGTAAGACCTGTCATCTAGTACTGCTTAAATAAACAGCAACTACATGGTTAATTAAAAGTAAAAAAACAAAACAAAAAACAAATTAAAGGTGAAGGACAGATGCTGGTTTTACTGTGTAATAGCTGACTGTATCAGATTTGTGTGTGTGCACATGGGGCTTAGTGCGTTGTCATGTAGGCTGCATTTGGCACACAGCCCTGCCCCATATGGTTGTCTGTTCAGTCAGCCATGTTTCCCAGTTTCATAAGGGAACTGCCTTCAGTCCTCTGAGCATTTAAATACACACACACACACACACACACACACACACACACACACACACACACACACACACACACACACACACACACACACACACACACACACACAATATTTCTCTGCTCAACTCATGGCTGGGATGAACGCATAAGTTGGCAGTTTAAATGAGCAAAGCTCGATGTAGCAGCTCTGCTGCTCTGCAAAGTGAGTTTAGTTTATACAGCACTGTGACGTAGTCTCACATGTCCCTCAAGTGGCAGTTTTTAGAGATCAACTTGTGAGCCTGTAAATATACACAGTGATACTGTCATACTGCATGTGTATAATGCAGACGTATCATTTAAAAAACATCAGTAATAACTATCTAATCCTGTGCCGATGAGTATGAAGCGCATAAATGACATTAGGTCAGACATGATGTTATTTATCATGATGTTCTTGAGCTTCAGCTGTCTGACCAAGCTCTATCATTTATGAGCAAAACCTTTCTCAGCATAGTTAAATCCTGATTACTGTTAGATTATTACAAGGAATTGGCAGCTTGATTTGCAAGTATAACATTTTGTGTACCAGCAATATTGTAAGCTACAGTAACAGTGTTACTGTAAATACTTCACTGTGTTCTGAGTATAAGATTTACAGTATAATACTGTCAGCTGGTTGGTTGTCATCAGTGTGTTATTAGTCCTACTAATGTGTTATTACTGTAAAATGTGTTAAAGTACTGTACATCTCAGTTCAGTAAATAATATTCTTTAAGCTTAATAGGGTTTTAATGGGTGTTATAATACTGTTATAATACTATAATACATTAATAGGTGTCCATTTACTCTATGCAGCTAAAGAGAAACATTAAAAATAGAACATTACCCTTTGTGAAACAACTGGCACACACACACACACACACACACACACACACACACACACACACACACACACACACACACACACACACACACACGTGCAGTCTGGTGAAAATTTGCTCCTTCACCCTCCAGTATTACTCTGATGCATGTTGAAGTGCCATGTCAAACAGATGCATTAAGGCAAGCGTAAACATCCATGCACACACGCCCACACGCACGCACGCGCACACACACACACATGGTTACAAGTGCACACATTCACACATTGTAATTAACCTGATGCATTAGAGTTAATGTTATCAGTTGGCAGAAGGAGGGAAGAAAAAGAGGGTCCAAATTGGCATAGTAACGCCCTCACCTTCCTCCCTCTGTCTGACCTGATGTGCTTTTCAGCTGCAACAGTGAAAATGGAGGAATTCCCTAAATCCCACTCGTACCTCCCATCATCCTCTGTCTGTTTTCACACATGCATTGGATTTATGTTGTGGTTTTGAATGTTCAGAAGCTCCCTGCACCCCCTTCTTTCCCTCCCCTCCTGCTGTTGCTGCGGTAGCTGCGGTCATACTGGTGACAGGCTGCATCTCTGCTGCTGCCTCTTAATCATCACTTAGGTTGAAACAAAACAAATGAAACTAATGCTGTTTTCCTGCTGTTTGTACACCATTTCAAATGAGGCTGCATTCAAGGCCACAGCATTTGCATTTTGCACGGATCTTTGTTTAGTCAGAAAACCCAAATACGGGACAGTGTTTACATCATCTCAGCTTAGCTAGTTTATTCCTGACTGTGATTTGATCCTCTCTCATCGTCATGGTAATAATCATTCTCGAGAATATAAATAAATGCAATACATTGCTTGGTTATGCATTAATCTGGTGTTAGAAGTCCACTCAGTTAACATGTTTTTTTAAGATCACGATATGTTTTTCACATATTACAGGTAAATTTCATGCTGCCTGCTGTCCCACAGTTCATTGCATGATGACATACACTTTGTTGCCAAACATATTCACTCACCCATTCAAATCACCAAATTCAGGTGTTCCAATCACTTCCATGGCTACAAGTGTATAAAACCAAGCACCTAGGCATGCAGACTGCTTCTACAAACATTTGTGAAAGAATGAGTTGCTCTCAGGAGCTCAGGGAGTTCCAGTGTTGCATAGGATGTCACCAGACCTCCAAAATGTATGTGGCCTTCAGATTAGCTCAAGAACAGTGAGAGAGAGCTTCATGGGATGGGTTTCAGCTTGGCTTGGATGCAGCTTGCATCACCAAGCTCAATGCAAAGCATCAGATGCAACAGTGCAAAGCACACCACCATTGGACTCTATAGCAGTGGAGATGTATTCTCTTGAGTGATGAATCACGCTTCTCCATCTGGGAATCTGATGGACGAGTCTGAGTTTGGCAGTTGTTGGGAGAATGGTACTTGTCTGACTGCACTGTGCCAAGTGTAAAGTCTGGTTGAGGGGGGATTATGGTGTGGGGGTGTTTTTCAGGAGTTGGGCTCTGCCCTTTGGATCCTGTGACGGGAAGTCTTAATGCTTCAGCATACCAAGACATTTTGGACAATTTCATGCTTTCAAATTTGTGGGAACAGTTTGGGGATGGCCCTTTCCTGTTCCAACATGACCGTGCACCAGTGCATGAAGCAAAGTCTATAAAGACATATGAGCACGTTTGGAGTGGAAGAACCTGACTGGCCTGCACAGACTCCTGACCTTATCCTGATGGAACACCCAAACACCCAGCCAAACACTCAGGAAAGCAGACAGAGGAGTGAATACAGATCTTCCTTACTGAACTTACGCATGAGCTTCATCAGTAAAGAATTGTAGAAATGTGGGCTTACATTCAGAGGCAGACTCAAATGCCAGTGACCATTAGCTGATGCCCTTTTTCATATCCAGTTGGAGAATCCCTTTGGACTGCCTACAGTTACTGTGCATCTGCAAGCCACAGTGCAAGCCACGTCTGACCCAACTCCTCCTTTTTATACTGTATGTACTTTAATCAAGGTCACATCTCTTGTCAGTGACAACACTGTTCTGTGCTGGGTCTTGCTGCTGCTCTCCCGACCTTATGCTCTCCAAGCTTGCATGTGGAAGGGGAGGGCAGGCAGGTTGCACCATGTCATCAAATGCTACTGCAAATGGAAATAACTTTTGGACAATACTGAGGTTGACTGAACTAATGTAAGGGTTAATTTGTGGCCTAAGATAATGACGGTTAAACGTATTCTGGCATGTATATAGTCTGGGCATGTCCTATCCCAGAGGTTAAAAAAGTTGACCCCCCCCCCCCCCCACACACACACACACTTTTTTTTTCAAATCAATCATTCATCTTAGTTTTAATCAATATTTCCTTTCTGTTTCAAACACATATCTGCAGCAGACTAACAAATGGGTTCGCAGATTGGGGTCCACAGCACGCTGCCCTATGGTGACAACTGAACAGACCTGAGCTAATTAGTCTCACTTTGAACTGAACACAGGGATAGTTGAGGGGCATCTAGGTTGCCCTTTAGTCACTGGTACAAATATCCTTATAAACCACCTGTACTCTGTCCATATGAAAATTTGATCAAAAATATTGCTCCATGATTCTGTTATATATCTGACCCAGGCTTTGATTAAATGTCCAGAAGTAATATAACTTTAGCACTGACATTAATATACTCTGAGTGTTTAAACCAAAACATAAGTATAGTCTTCTTCCCCTTACACATTGCCTTGCCTGTTACTGCTGCCCTCCCTTAAAAAAAAAAAAAAAAGCCAATCTGCATGACCTGATGAAGGCGGCAGCAGCAGCAGTCTGTAGTTGTGTGAGGCAGAGGGGCGGGGAGGGGAGGGGGCGCAGTCGGTGCTCACGATCATTAACGACCACCGACAACCGGGAACCATCCTCCGGTAAGCATCCCAGCGTCCAGTGACACACGCACACAGCCGGGGAAGATGGTCGCGGTGCAGACGTCCCCTAATTCGTCCCCATCGGCCGAGTGGATCTGCTGCCTGGACAAAAGGTGGGTGAAAGCACTACATGACCCAGTGCCACGCCGCGCATCCCCACACAGCAACGATGGTGTTGTCTCAGCCCTCTTTCATTCATCCGCGTCAACGTGATTAATCGGGACCGGTGATCGCTGCGTGTGCAGTGTGTGACTGTGCAATAATAACGTGATACGCCTCATTGTTAGTATATTATCGCTGTCTGTCATTTTACTAAATAGACACCACTTGTCGCCCAGTTGTAAAGGCTGCAGTTCATAACAATACACACCGTTTTTCTTTCTTTCGTTTTTAAAAATCCCCGTTTTTGCATCTCTTCGGTCAAAAAGGCGTTGGTGGCTTCGAGGTTCACTGTGGTGTCTCTGCGCCGCATGCCTGATGAGACGCACATGGTTTATCGCTGCCTGCTTGAATCAAACAGCCATACATTTTTAAAATACAACTGTGGCGTGTATGTTAGTGATTCCAATAAAAATACTAGAGGCCAGCCAACGCAGTGATCCCCCCCCCCTCCCATTAATGTCACAGTGCTGCATGAGGCTACGTTAGTCTGTGCTGACTGAACAGATTAGAATAACCGAACATCCAATTCACAGTTTGTCTATCAACAGCTCAACAATCCAAAAACTGTAGTGATTAGAAAATCGTTTAGTCCACACTGTTCCTGCCCAATTAACAGTAAAGCTGCCATACTGTGTTGAAAAAGCTTAGGGAGAGGGCTTGAATAAATAAACAAGATGAAGAGCAGCACTACAGTAATTACTGTAGATCATAGGCAGTGACATATATGACATGCACAGCACAGCACACACACCCACGCACACTGTACACACCTATCTGACACATCCTCACATAACCATTGGCAACCTGAAGCAACCATCTTGTCTCCTCATCCTTCACCTGGAATAAAACCGGATGCATAAATGCAGCTATTAGTCACTGATAGAGGTGTTGAGAACATTGCATTATACCTAACAACAAATGTAACTCATTAGTATTCATTATTCCATGGATTATTTTGTCAAGCAATTGGTTGGTATACGAAATGTCAGAAATGAATGAGAAAGGTCTCATAATTTTCCAGAAGCCAAAGTGGCATCTTCAGATTTACAGTGTAAAATAAATGATTTGCTATTATAAAAGACAGAATAACACCAAATATTCACACTCAAGATGCTGGCACATTTAAACACTGAACATTTTTTGCTTAAATGTGATTTAAAACCTAAAATTTTTAAATTTTTAAGTGTTCAGTTGCTTCAGTTTTAGTTGCATGTCATGTGTAAAATTTGGTAAAAGTATGCTTATGCTTATACTTGTATAAAAATTCAAAGAATGTGTGATCCTTGTTGTGGTCTGGTGATTAGGGTATAAAAGCAAATGGAGGATGTGATTGGTTGCAAAATTACAGCCACTCCCTACTTAACAGGGCTTCTGCTCATCATAAGCCATGAGCTTGGTGGTCCAGCACTGAAATATTGCAAATGCGCGCCGGGTGCGAGGGCCCGATCATCGCCGCTTGCGGCTTTAATGCAAATTGTTTTTGCTAGTTAGACAGGGTGTTCTGTTTGCAACTTTGGTTTAGTGTGTCCATCTGCTGCTCACATATCTCATAAAACTCAAAGCAAGCAGTATGCAGTGATAGTTGGGCGCTCATAAAGAGAGGGGGAACTGAGCCGATCTTATTGTAGAGCACTCAGTGCTTTTAAGCTATCCACCTCTTATTCAATCAATATCCAGCAGTGTGTGTATGTTTGTGTGTGTATGTGTGTTTGGGAGCTTTCATCTATAGTAACTGTTGATGTGAGCAAGTGAAGAGTGAGAGGCGGGGAGGTGAGGAAGGTGAAAGAAAGGCAGAGGTTAAGATATGACTGTCTGTAATATATTTGGCCGAAGACATTTATTGCCAGTGGCTGTGAAATATGTGGGATAAGATCTTATTTGTTTTGTTTTCTGTTGACCCAGCCATTAAATAGATGGTACACTCAATGTACACGCAGCACCAAGCCAGATCCAAGTTTATATTTAATGTCTTTTTACTACAGGAAAATATTATTGTGGGGCACTAGGATGACGTAGCAAAGTAGTACGTCTTAGAAGAAGCACTTCCTTATGGGTGAAAGGTATGAATGCATGGATTATGTAGGCAAGATTTGCAAATCTTTCAAAGCTTGATGAGTCACTTTTCATTGTAATTGGTCATTTGAATGCAAAGTGAGCAGGATTTATGGTACTCAGTGATTTAACAGCATCTCTGATTGTTAGTGGTGATGTAGGTTGGTGTTAAAAAAGCTTCTTGCATACAGTCACAGAATCTGTGTTGCAGTAATGTATCAAGCCGCCAGCTGAATAATTCTGTTTGTTTTGAGTCTGTCTGACACTTTGACAGGCTGCCACAGATCAACCTCTGATTTATTTGTCTGTGAACAGTGGATTTTTTCCAGATGGATGTTTCCTGAAACAATCTGCAGAGCCTTCTGCTGTCTCTTGATTTTTGTCTTCAGTGTGTCATGCCGGTCAATTTGTTAATCCTCTGTGTGTGCGCGTGTGTGCACACACGTGTGCGTCTGTGGGTTTCGCCATAATTTGTGCTTGAAAGCTGAGATCTCTGCTGACATGAAGAGTGGGGGAGGGAGTGGGGAAGACTGAGAAAAGAAAGAGGTCAAGGAAGAGCGAAGAGAGACACGACGGGAGAGTGATACAAGGTGAACAACGCTCAGGTCACATTCGTCTCTCACCAGCGGGGGAGGCAGATTCCTCTCGACAGGAAGTGAGTGAGCAAGCACAGGTTAGCGGAAAAAAGGGAAAGAGTGAGGACTTGACCAGGGGACAGTAACGGACAGATCCTAACAGTTTTACTGTAGACAAATAGATAAAGGGTGGCGCTTGTATTACCCATTCAACCCTGCAGAGCTCACCTCCCTGTCTGTCCCTATTGTAGTGTGTGGGAGTCCACCTGTCTCAACCATTAACCCAGCCTACTCTGGGATATATGACACTCTGTTAGAGCACCAAGGGCCAAAACACAAGCTGTAGGTGGATGAGTCAGAGACCAAAAAAAAAAGGAAAGAAAAGAAAGAGAAAAAGACAGTGAGAGAGAGGGGAAAAAAAAGCACTTTTAAATGCTCTGAGAACGTGGCTGATATGCAGCCCTTAATCTGTGTTTATCATGGCAAACCTTCCCAGGCACATGGGCCATTTCACTGCTTCAGGGCACAAATATGTTGGCGTTTATTACTATACATATGCACATGTGAAGAAAGTGGGAGTCATTGCTACCTTTGAGCTTGCAGAGGAGAAGTAAAGGCATAAATAGGGCATTTGGTATGTGACTGAGTGATGGGACTAAATGCACCAGAAAACTATGCCACTAATGAAAAGGAGAAAATGGGTAACATTTGTTCTATTCAGTCTTGCCTATCATGTTCTGAAACGGGCAAGTCTTGAGAGAGGAGGAATAGAAAAATAGATGGAGATTAGCGAAAGGTTTTTAGAAGATGCAGATGGAAAAGGGGTGAGAGCTGGGAGCGAGGGAAGAGGAAGGAGATGAAGCAGAAGAGGGGATAGACAGCCTCTCTTCTGTGAAGGAAGAGCCCACAGTGCATTAACGATTCTGTATGAACACACACACACACACACACACACACACACGCACACACGTGCAAGGATGAGTCACTATCAGGCAAAAAAAAAGGCAAAATAAGTGAATGAATGGTGCTAAGTGCAGTGTGTGTGTGTGTTACTCCGAGACATTTTGGCTTGGTATTTTTGCACCACCATGTCTCAGAACAGACTGTTTAAGCTCGCAGATCAAACTTCTCCATGTGTGTGTGTGTGTGTTCTCATGTGTATGCGCTCGCTTAGATGTCCAACAATGGCTTGTGTGTGTGTGTGTGTGTGTGTGTGTGTGTGTGTGTGTGTGCGTGCGTGTGTGTGTGTGTGTGTGCGTGCTCAGATTTAAGCGTATTAGAAACAGCAGCAGTACAAATGAGATCTTACATCAACAGCCTGTGGGAGGCCTGAGCTGAGAGAAACGGTGCCTGCAGCTCTTCACTGTTATCACTAAGACACCAGGAAGAACAACGGAGACAGCATGCTTGCATACAAAAAAAAAATAAAGAAAAAATCATAGATAATATTATAACAATAGAACTGCCTTCTTACTTAAAGGGTAATACTGCTGCTTTTTCACGTTTAAGTCTGCGACTGCTAATCAAAGGGTGCTGCAGGATTTTGATTGATTTACTATCCTTCAGACCGAAATAGACCTGAATGAGATAGATAATAATTTACATCATGCAGAATCTATTTTGTGTAACCACTTATGCGCTTCATGGGGGTTTAAATGGCTCTTCCTCTGCACAGGCCTTCGGAACGCTCAGGAGAGGATGTGGATATTATTCTGACCCGACTAAGAGAAGTCAAAGCCTTCCAGAGGTTCCCACCTCCGCTCTTACTGCAGATCTGCGCCTGTGCCTTTTATGAATGCCTGGAGAAAGGCATCACGTGTATGTACATGCCCATTCACATGCAATACTGACAGGAATTTAAAATGATGTTTTTGATGCTTATAATGGTGTTAAGATTAGTCAGGCTCTACAGGATAGGAGGACATGATTAAACAGTATATCATATACCTTTTTCTCTCTCTGTTAAGGAGAGAAAACATTGTAACCATTTCTTTGAATGATTACAATGTTTGCATTAATGACTGAACTGTCAGTTTATATTTAAAAAAAACTTTTTGCATATAAATTAGCTAGAATTTTTCAGAACCCAGCATGGGGCTACTTTACAGTTGGGTCTATGTTTTTCTGGACACGGAGACAATTTTTTAAATAATTTTTGCCTCTGCACGCCAGCAAAGTGGATTTCAAATCAGTCAGTTTCAATTAATATATGATTGAAGTGCAGCATTAATTCAGCGATATTTACAAGAATATCATGCCATCAACTGTTTAGGAATTGCAGCTTTTTATGTACACGGTTCCCCTTTTCAGAGGCTCAAAAATAAGTGGACAGTTGACTGACAAGCAGTTTCATGGCCAGGAGGTGTCTGTTCATGTTAGTTCATCTCAGATGAAACATTATATCAAAAGAGATATCAGTGGAAGTGAGGGAGGCCATCAATGTTGAAAAAAATAAAAAAAATAAAAAAAAATAAACAAGGTGTAAACCACTGATTCAAGAACAGGAAAAGATCTAAAACAGATGAAACCAAGATGAACGTGCACCAGAATGATGGGTGGAGAGAAGAATGGAAAAAGAGAAACAGCTCATGATCCAAAGGACCCTATCTGTCAAACATGGTGGAGGTAATATTATAGTATGGGCAACCAGGTCACTAGTATGTATTGATGATGTGAATGCTTATAGAAGTAGCAGGATGAATTATGAAGTGGAAAGGACTGCAATAAACCGATCAGACACCGCGTCACAGTGTAAATGGATAATGATCCAAAGCAAACTGCAAAAGAAGCATGAGAGTTCCTCAAGGCAACATAAATAAATAAATGGGATATTCTTCAGTGGCCAAGTAAAGTCACCTGATCTCAACCCAACAGAGCAGCTTTTCAGTTACTGAAGACAAAACCGAAGGCAGAGACCCACAAAAAAAGCAGCATTTGGTGATGTCCATGGGTTCTAGACTTCAGACAGTCGCTGACTGCAAATGCTTTTCATCCAAGTATTAAAAAAAATCCTTATATTTAAAACAATGTTAGTTTGCCCAATTAATGATCAGGCTCTGAAAACAGAGGACTCCTGAACAGTTAATTCCATTTTTTATAAAATCCCTTGAATTAAAGATGAAAGTCTGCACTTCAATCACATCATGTTTGATTTAAAATCCACCGTGTTGGTGTACAGAGGCAAAACTACACAAACTGTGACCTATCTGTATATCCAGTAAGTACTTTCAGTAGTGTGATGAGGAAAAGCAGCAAATCCTCACTTTTAATGAGTTTAAATAACAAAATCAAGACTATGATTAATATAGCTACTATAACACTAAACCTTTGCTACAAGTGTTTGCTTTATTTTATTTCAAATTTATTTCCAATTAAAGATGCAATATTTAAAAAGGATTATCTTTGTAATTGCATTTGTATTATTTTTGAAATGGTGACATTTCTGTTTCACCATCATCTCAAAACACATTCGTAAAGACCAGTTAGGCTGATGTCGCTTTTAAACAGCAGTGTTTGTGGTGTATTCGGTTATGGCGGGGCATGTTTTTATGAGTGCCTTTGTCTTAGTTAATGTTTTTCATCAGCTCGTAATATGGCTTAATGTATTTTACTGTATGCAGTGTTTCGACAGGGAGACATTGGGACCAGCTGGTATGCAGTCCTTTCCGGCTCCCTGGATGTCAAAGTGTCAGAAACCGCCAACCACCAGGTGAGAGTCATGCAATAAAGTTCAAGTCAAATTGGGAATCACGAATGGATAATGAATTGGATGCTGCTGGATTATCTGATCGCCTTCCTATTTTTATGGAGACACATTTCTTTCACGGTTGATATTTCCCAGCGCTCTCTTCTATATTTTCTATCATAACCTTCTCTCTCAAAACCCTTTCTGCTCTGCAGTCGCCCCTCATGTTTGGGTCTCCCTGCCTAAACATATCAGAGCAAAGCTGCCACAGAAATCACTGAGAATCGTGGTTTCCTCTTCACTTTGTACCCTCGCTGTGAGGGTGTGGAAATAGAGTTATGCTTTACATATAGTGGAGAAGAATGACGTGTGGGAGGAGAGAGAGAGCGGATTTGCCTCGAATGAAAGACGGCGATAAGAAGCCCCTCCATTGTGAGATGTCCTTTTCATGTATGTAGCCCTAAAGTGCCATTGGTGGCCTACTTTCTGTGGCTATATTTGAAATGTCAGTTTGGACAGCTGAAAAGGTTTCCATAGCAAACACTGTATTTGTTTGAATCAGTGAGCTCCGAATGTGTGTGTGCGTGTTGCTTGCCGCTAGCCTGTCCAATTATATACAGCACCAAGAGATATTTATCTTACAGTAAACAGCAGTTCCTCATATTTCGATTTATTTGCATTAATTTGCACATATTAATCTGTCTGCTTCCCATGTCTGTCTGAGTTCATCAAAGAAATTTTATGTATATTGCTTATAGCTACGGCTGTATAATCTCTTTGTGGGGATTCACTATGCTGCACACACTGACTCACTGTCTGTTATTGCAGCACTTTAAAAAATATCATCATGTCTGTGTGCAGGATGCAGTCGCAATCTGTACGCTGGGGATTGGGACAGCCTTCGGGGAGTCCATCCTGGACAACACGCCGCGCCACGCCACCATTGTCAGCAGAGAGACCAGTGAGCTGCTCCGGATCGAACAGAGGGAGTTCAAGACCCTCTGGGAGGTGTGATATGAGATGGAACTTCGTGATTCTGCATGAACTGCATTGTGGAAAGAGCTTCGCTTTTGAGACTGCAACTCTGAGACAACCTTTTACTGTAATTGTGTTTTTAACCACAAGAGGGCTGTCCATCATTATGGTGCCTTTTTGTCCGCCTATTAGTTGTACACCTCAGTTAACTGGACAATAAGCTGTTTAATGTACAGAGAGAGAGAGGGAGGGAGGGAGTAATCTAAATGGCATTAAGGTGGTGTAGATGGATGAATCTGTTTGAATAAGTACATATCTTTAATTTATATGCATAATAGTTTTGGGTTCTCAAACTAAAATATAATAAAAAAAATATATAAAAATGCTATTTAACTTTATATTTAAGCAGGTTACACAGACTCCTGCAATAACAAAGCTGGAAACAAAAGGGCCTAATTCAGTGATCTGTTTTAGTATGTATGAAGTACAGTTTTCTGTCTCGGATGCACAGTCACATTTCTCCAGTGAGGCATCAACACAAAAGCCTAAGCACATTTTTTTTTTTAAGAAACCAAAAGACGTTGACTACGTTTTCAGAGGATGTTTTTCCCCTTAAAGTGATTTATTTACTTAAGAAAATAATTTCAGCGTTCCTAATCTGTAGGAATCTGTAGGAATATGGGGCTGGCACCTCACCACACAGCCTGTGTGGAATTTGCATGTTCTGGATGGATGCGCTTCAGATACGCTGGCTTCCTACCGCAGTCCAAAGACGTGAACATTAGGTCAAGAGGTGTGAATGTGAGTGTGGTTGTTGGTCTTCATGTGTTTGTCCAGGATGTACCCTGCCTTTTGGCCAGTGTCAGCTAGGATAGGCTGTAGCTATCAGTCTGTCCATAGATGTAGGAATATAATGTTTTTAGTAACTAAATGATAGGTGATAATGATAAATAAGTCTCACTTTAAATATAGCTTTTAATCATGGAAAGTGAGGTAGACGGATATGTTTGGACATTTAAAAAAAAAAGTTATGCACAAGAGGCTTTACACTAGGTAAGGCAAATAATAGTGATATTTACAAATGCCACCCCTCATTTCTTTATATAAGGAGCAAGACTGTTTTGTAATTTGTGAAGTGGTCTTGAGTGTAATAGTTCTCCACTCAAGTGGGTGTTTTTTTTAACTTTAACTAAATTGGGGCTTCACATCATTATTTGTACACTGAATCCCAAATTTCCATTTACCATCATGCAGGGTAAGGTAGGACAGGTAACCCAACACAACAGACAGAGAGGCAGGCCAGTGAAATATGCACCTTAATTAAGAAAAGTCACAATAGGCTTCCACAGTCTTTCAAAGCTCTGAGCTTTCAGTTGTAGTTGGGCAGTTAGTCTTTCCATTATATATACATGCTTAATTTTCTGTGTCCAGTGATCCATATTTGGTGGGTCGGGCTTCATCCAGTTGACTGTAATCATCTTCCTGGCTGTCATTAGAAGGATATGTAGCAGAGTCCTTTGGTCAAGTGTGAGGTGATCAGAGAACACATCAGGTATGAAAATTACAGGGTCAAAAGGGATGTTTAAGATGCTGTCATTCTTAAGGAAGGGAAACAGGGAGAAAAGACTGAGGTATGCCACATTATACTAACTGGACTGAAAATCAGTAGCAACAGATATTCTGGTGTGATAAATCCAAATTTGAAATTTTTGGTGCAAATCACCATCATATGTACAGAGGAGGTCAGGAGAGAGGTACGACTGTAATTGTCTACAGCCATCTATAAAACATGGTGGAGGCTCTGCATTTCAGCCATTGATTCACCATGTGATACCATCTTGAAAACATGCGACTGGCAACGGCTTCATTTTTCAGCATGGTGATGATCCCATACAGAGAATGGAACAAAAGGCAGCCGACATCCAGAGCTTTGAATCTCCTTAGGGAAGCCTGGAGAGCTATTCCAAAGACTACTGAGAGAAATGACAAGAATCTGCCTGAGAGAGTTCAGGCCATTAAAGATTGTTATACCAAATATTGACTTTCAAGCTTGTTAGACTTTTTTAAACTCTGTTTTGGCCTTATATTCCATCCATATATTTTTGCACATTTTAATAAATCACTGCACCTCTTTCCCATTTTCCTAACAAAATATAAAGAAATCAGGGGTCGCTCAAGACTTTTGCATAGTACTGTATACCTAATATCAATATTGTTTTATAGTTCTATGTGCAAGATGGTATTTTGCACACAGAACTTTCATCAACTGTAATACTGAATGACAACATCCTTTGGTGTTTTGGCTCAACTTCTCCCATTGCAACATATTTTTAAATGACACCTTAAAACTCATTTTTAATCTTTGACTTTCAACCCAGAGTGGGAGCTGTAGGTGTTTAGGCTGTTTCATTGTCTCTTACAGTTTTGTGATCATTCAGATAGATCTATTGATGTGTGTGGACATGTGTGCATGTGTATGGTGCATCTTTTATTGTGTAACCTTCCTTTTCATGTACGGCACTTTGGTCAACTTTGTTGTTTTAAATGTGCTTCATAAATGAATGAGATTGAGTTGGATTGGACAACACAACTCATTTTGAAAGGCTCACAGTCAGCTGATGTACCGCGTGCTGCAGTGAGTTAGTGTACAAACTGCTAGTGTAAGCGCTCACACAGCTTTGGCCCTGAGAGATTTGGCATTGTAGTAGATGCCTCTCTGTGGGCCTCCTTGTTGGAGTTACAAACTCCATTCACTGTCTCACTCAGAGAGGAAGTCGTGGCAGAGCCGGGGAGCACTTCAATCCGACGTCACAATGAGAGACTGTGTGGTCTGAGCTGCTCTTTGGTCTGACAGGTGGTTACTTTGTAAAAGCCCAGTTTTCATTCACCACATACACTATTTTAGTATTTTTACTTGCACACTATGGTTCTCATCTCCGTCCAGTAATTGCAGGAAAACAGTAGTTTTTTTGGGGCCAAGTGCGTCTTGTTTTTAAGGAACTTCAGACCACAATATTTATCAGTCAGATTGTTCTAATTTATGAACAAAAAAGACCTTTTCAGCGTGATCATAGATGAAAAGAAATTCAATTTACTGAAATGTGATTTCTCCATTTTATGCTACAGGAACACGTGAGACCTAGATAAGACAATAATTGGTTATTAAAGCATGTGTGCCATCTTATTATTCAGCTAGTAGCGTGCGTGTGTGTGTGTGTGTGTCTGTTTGTCGACTAAGTGCACTCGGACTCCCTCTCGGCCGTCTATTTTAAGACAGTGGATATAAAACAGAAAACATAGCCTGAGGTTGTTGCCTTTTTTTTTTAATCTTACCCGGCTCTGTGTTTTATGTGTGTGCCCCTGTGTGTGCCCGTGTGCATGGACTAGTTTGTGTGCATGTGCTTGTGCTGGAGACTAGAAAGCTACAGGATGAATAAAGTCATGTGTTTGATAAAAGGATGAAAGAAAAAAAAGCGCTGCTCCATAATTCTAGTAAAATTGAGATCAAAAACAGTGTGTGAATGGGAAATAGCTTGTTGTCTCTGACAAATATGCACAAATATGCTTTTATAGCTGCTAATAATTGGTTAGTTTAGACTTTATTTCTCTTTTCTGATTTACTCCTGTGTCCCTTTTCACCTGCTCTGCATTCCTAATGCCAGCTTCCCCTGTCTTCTATTGGCCATCTTTCTTTTGCCAGCCTCCTTCCTTCCCCCCCCCACTCTAGAGTAGCTCAGTAATACAGAGACTCGAATCACCCCGGTAACCTGTGAGAGAAAAGTGGCTTGGTTCTTGGCGTGATCACAGTGAGAGAGGGCGAGTGAGAGACGGAGACAGACAGTGGGGCGACTGTGTGAGTGGAAGGGAGGAAGAGAGAGGCAAAAAGAAAGGAAGGGAGCAGCTTGTTTCGAGCAGGATGCTATCCGGATGGCGTGTGTGTGAGTTGTAAAGGAGCAGGGGCAGCTCTCTGGGGTTTCAGTCCCTTCACTATTAGGCAGCTAAGTGTGTTACCTCAGGTGAGTTGGACTCCTTGACTTTAGCTGTGTCTAGTCTGTAGTGTGCATGGGGGCCATGCACTGTGTTACTGTAATCTTGGCTTGTGTAGTTTTTTTGTCTTTTCACAGAATGAAACTCCCTGGAATCACCTTGTGTATTTTTACTATTGACATGAAATGTTTTCGCTTCACTGTCTTCTAGGTCGTGTCTGTGCAAGAAAAACACGGAGAGGGGAGCATTTGTGTCTTTAGGTCAAACAGATGCTCTCTCTGTTTCTCTTCCAGTGTGTGTGTGTGTGTGTGTGTGTGTGTGTGTGTGTGTGTGTGTGTGTGTGTGTGTGTGTGTGTGTGTGTGTGTGTGTGTGTATGTGTGTTCCTGGCAGTCATCAGAAGGCATGGGTTGCTTGATAATGACCTTGCAGAAGAGCAGTGGCACATTCAGACACAAAAACTCTTGCTGTGTGTTTCATAGTCTTTGCTACAAAAATGTGAAACTGTAAGAACAGCATTTGCACACATCAAGCAGTCTAACCCTTGTTTATATGCTCTGTGTTTGTATATGTGTGTGTGTGTGTGTGTGTGTGTGTATTATATAATGTTAGTTGTTCTGCATGTAAATGATCTTGGTTGTACAAAGGGCTTTGTTTTGAGTGGCGCTTTTGTGGTCAAGTAACATTGTACGCGTTGGAGAGGGAGATGGAGCAGGGTTTTGATGTTTAAAAGATGTTGGTGCTTTATAGATGATGCACTGCTAGATGTGTATTCAAGACTGATGTGACCTCTGATGTGCGTTGCCTTTAGAAGTATCGTCAGAGCCTGGCTGCACTGTTGGCCCCTCCTTATGGAGCCATGGAGAGTGGATCCAATAATGATAGTGAGTAGATGCACAAATGGACACACGGGAATAGAAAAGACACTCTGAATGTAGTTTAAATTGTTTAGTCAATGAACCTGCTCATGTGTACAAAAATATTACAAGTAGTAAATTGGAATTTGTGCAGCAGATGCACAAAAAAGATCACTAAACAGCAAATGATGGCTGTGCGATGGGTAAAACTGGAAGCAGGAGCAAACCCTTTAAAATGACAGATGAGTCTAGATTGTGTATATGCAAATATAAGATGGTTATGCTTCTTTTTTTCCACATTACTTTTTTTGCTTTGTGAAGCAGAACATCCTGTTATGCTTTAGCACTAAACATTCTTTTTTCCTCCTCAGGACTCACAGACAAAGACAACATGAATTCAGACTCTGCAAACAAAGCTCACAACAAGGTAAATATTCCCTCCAGATCACACTTTGAACCTAAATGAAGTTCTTAGATTTGCGTGACTGATCCTTTAACTGAAGAATGAGAACCAGGCCCAGCCTTAAGGTCCATACAGCACGAATTAACAAAACTCCAAACCATCAGACCCTGACTGGAAAACCTCATTTTTGTTTTTTCATGAATGCCTCACGACTTATGTCAAAATTTATATTCACATTTACAGGTACAGTTCAGATTCAGTTTTCCATTTTTTTCCCATTTTTTTGAGCTGCATAGATACTATTTGTAACTTGACAGGTAGATACATAAAAGCCTGATAATGATTATAACTGAACAAAACTCCCAAAGTATGCGTGTAGATTACAGAGAAATTGTTAAATAGACAAATTAAATGAAAATAAGTATTTAAAGAAGAAAAATTACAGAAAGTCTGCAAGAAAACAAAAATATCAGGGAAAGAAGAAAGAAAGGTATATGCATGAGAATGTTCTGTGTATTTGGTGGATATGTGTACTGTTTCGGATCTGTAAGTGATCTCATCAGTGGACTAAGTGAGGATCACCATAGCATCCATGGTTTTATAAATAGATCTTTTTGAAGTCTCAGGCAATGTGTTATTTATTCCATCTATCATACCTTCTCAACAGTTGTTACAAGTTGAGCAACTTCAGTATGATACACTTGATTGCTGCTTCAATGCCCTCTAGTATTTAACCCAAAAGTGCCACCTTTGGGTCCTTTACAAAATTTGGTGGAACACCTCTTTGAGTGCCTGCAATATCTTCTCCCACAATATTCCTGGGCTAGGACATGCCCAAAATATGTGTGTTCACCAGTATGTGGCCCAACACTCGACTGTGCTATATAACCACCATTACTGGTGAGCGGAAAAGTCTCATATCGACCTTCCTCCCTGCATTGGAGTTGGTTATCAGGTGTAGTCCAGTACACATTTCTTCCCACCTATCCTGCTTTTTATCTGTGTTCATTTGAGCTTCCCTTCATCTTCCCATCAAGCGTATTGTTCAAATTCATACCTGAAACTGTATGGTGAAGGTGATCTATAACTATGGCTTTATTCCCAGATTATAATTTTATTAAAAACTTCTGTGTGGGCCAAGACTTTACCCAATCCTTTATGTTTGATTAAGAAAATTGGAGATTTCTAAAGAAGGCTGTGTTAGGGAGAGAGAGAATTCCTCTTTTAGCCACTGAAATGAATCAAAACTGCCATCTTTATGGAGTTGGTATAGATCAGCTTTTCTGCATTCTGACCATCTTTTTACCCTAATGGAAGGGCACAAAATCTTTCATAAATGCAATACTTCTTTAATTAATATTTGAAACTGAAAGTAATTTGATTTTTTCTTTGCGAAAATGTAATAACCCAGTCCACAGGGTCATAATATTGAGCTGTTTTTAACTTTCATGTTTGTGAATGAACCAGAGTGCCAGAATGGATTTTGGAGCTGTGTGTATTTTCTGAGGAGAGACTGATGATGACTCACAGCTGTGATGCTCTGTAGTTATGCTAATGTGAGATAATGCATGCACATAGAAGAAAGATCCCATCTGCCCAATTAAAATGCTTTCCTTTGTTGTTTTCAGAAGCAGATGTGTGCATGTGTGCGCGTGCGCGTGTGTGTGTGCTGTCTGTGATGCAGGTGTAGTCTATAAAGAATGTGTCTGCTTGTATGTGCTGCGTGTTTTGACATAGTTTTACTATTTGAGTGTTGTATAACGCTGTAGTCTACGTGAGTAGGGTTCAGAATCTGCCTATGCACACATTCGCATAAAGCTGTAAGAAAAGGTTTGCAAATTATCAGGAATTATTTTTGCATTGATTTGGCATAAAACCTGAGCTGAGCTTTATCCAAATCGTGACGAAACACATGGATTCGTACTTTTCCTGTATTTATTGCACATGCAGTCCAAGCTGGGAAAAATAAATTCAACTTTTGTGCTACATGAAATCAGAGATAAACATTTAACCCATGGTCTGATCCAACCTGAGATACTGTGACTGTTTAATCAAGATATCCCATAAATTTTGATGAGCTGGAGCAGTTTTTATAGGAGTGATGCTCCAAAGTTATTCCTCATCATTGTACAGAAGCTAGAGGAAACATGTGATGGTGAGTGTGGCTGCTAAACGAGGCTCTACAAGTTACTAAATTTTTCCTGGTCGGCACCAACAAAATGAACAATCATATTTTTTATTGCAGCCTTTTCCTACTATTTTACAAAAAAAAATATTGTAATGAGGTTCCCTAACCTGGCCTCCCTGTGTTCTGCAGATTCCCTCAGAGAAGCTGCAGAGAGCAGGAAAAGTTCTCCGCAATGCCATCCTCTCCAGAGCCCCTCACATGATTCGAGACAGGAAGTACCACCTGAAGACATACAGGTACATGGGTCTGCAGTTCTGTTTGTATTTGTGTAAAATTATGAGCACGTAAGCACCTGGGGAAATTTTCTCTGGATGTGGTGTCAAGTAAAAAAAAAAAAAAAAAAGAAATACATTTTCAGCATCCCTACAGTAAATATTTGAACAATGTGTTTACATGTGTATTGCAGACAATGCTGTGTAGGCA
This sequence comes from Archocentrus centrarchus, assembly GCF_007364275.1. NCBI lineage: Eukaryota > Metazoa > Chordata > Actinopteri > Cichliformes > Cichlidae > Archocentrus > Archocentrus centrarchus. Next base: position 13,246,612 of record NC_044362.1, read on the forward strand.
CAGAGCTGGTGGACTGGCTGGTGCTGCAGAGTGCTTGTGTGCTCACTCGCTCTCATGCTGTCGGGATGTGGCAGGCACTACTAGAAGAAGGGGTGCTAAATCATGGTAAGGAATCCTTAAGTCCAGTGTTTCTCATCAGAGAGCATGCTGTTAAGTTCAGTTCCTTACATCATAACATACTACAGTCAATTCCCAAACCTCAGAGCAGCTGGAAAGCTGTGAGATGTTATTCACACTCTCCGTATAAATCATTGTTCAGTGTGTAAATAAAGAGTAAAGTGTTATTGAAACTTTGAATTGTAAATTAATTTTAGCCTAAAACCAACGTGTCTGTTTGACTCGGAGCTGGAATGCGGGTTTTCAATCAAAACATCAACCATCAGCGAGAGTTTCTGTCTGAATACCAGAGTAGGAATTAATGAGTTTCCAAGCATGGATATAAAATATAAATTGAAGTCATTAAATTCAAAGAACACGCCTGAGATGAGAAAACAGTTCATCTGTATTCGTTTACACTTGTGCTTTGACTGTGTGCGCCTCTCGGCTCTTCAGTGGACCAGGAGCTCGGTTTCCAGGACAAATACCTCTTCTACCGTTTTCTTGATGATGAGGAGGAGGACGCACCTTTACCTAGTGAGGAGGAGAAGAGGGAAAGTGAGGAAGAGCTGCCGGAGACCATCCTCTTTCTCGCTCAGATTGGCCCTGATGCACTGCTGCGCATGATCCTCAGGAAGTCGTCAGTATTATTATTTACTATTGAAATGCTGATTAAAAATAAATTAAAAGCAGAACACTGACAGTGTCTTACTTTGTTTACCTTTCCTGTTGCTTTTCCTGTTGTGCTAATTGAACCCAGTTAGCTAACTGAACCCAATCATATCCAACCAGAATTCCAGACCAGGTCATCTGTCGTGACTCTTTTCAAAACATTATTTAGGTCTTTGAATGTGTCGTGAGTAACTTTACTGGTGTGCAGTTAACGGTGAAGTGCGTGCATGAAATCTTCATGGTGACTGCATTGTGACTAGCCCCTTTGTGTCTGCAGGCCTGGTCAGAGGACAGGGGACGACCTAGAGATCATCTATGACGAGCTGCTTCACATCAAGGCCTTAGCTCACCTCTCCAACACTGTGAGTCAGCTGGTGTGCCACTCTTTTAAAGAGACAGTGCAAATTGCCAAGGATACATCATTATACATCAGAACCCCTTGTTGCAGTCTTTTGGTGGTTAAAATTGGAGGAAGAAGTAGCTACTACAGTATTTATCTTAACAGTGGGGCGCTCAGTCTGTCCTGTGCTCGCAGGGCTTCTCCATGTGCAGAAGTAATTCAATTCGTGCTGGCTTCAGAACTGTTTTTGTTGTTGTGTTTTTTTTTTGTGCTTTATACAGAAACGTAACGATTGCATTTACTACATTAAATGCAAACTCATTATTGCTGTGTTGCAAATGCATAGTATACGATCAATAACTCTGTAATAACTAAAGATGATGAAAAGGTACATCTTTATTTGGCAATAGTTTACCTACTTTTTCATGTCACATTTGATAACCCTTAAAAACCCTGATCTGGGCATTTTCTTGTTTTGCCCCCATTTTTTTCCTGCATTGCAGCAAAATCCGAGAGTTTTGAAACAGTTTGTTTTGGTTTGCAGGTGAAGAGGGAACTGGCGAGCGTTGTGATATTTGAGTCACATGCAAAAGCTGGAACTGTGTGTGAGTCTTCCATTTGTCACAGAATACATTTTTCCTTCTGTAAAAAAGTGGAGAGTGCTTTTTCAGAGTCTGACATTGTGGGTCCCCTGTGAGAGCAAGCTGAGGCAGCTGAATAGAGATCCATTTTGATGAGGTGTTCTGAGCCTATTCCAAAATATTTACAGCACAGCACAAAAAAAAGTTGGCATTAATTAATTTTCAAAATCCTATTGCCACTATTGATTGTAATACAGTATATCTTTCAGCAGCTGCTTTGTGATTGTACAGACAGCCATCAGTGGATTACGTTATTACTGCAGAAAACTACAGTTCAGTGAGTCTTAGGCAAGTAGCAAGCAACTTTATTCTTCAGTTTCTTACTGCTTACTATGAAGCAAGTTCAACATGGCCATTGGTATCAGTTGGCTCAACAAAGCCTAAAACCTACAATCTGATTGTGATATCCCAGTACCACAACGTTGGTTATCAACTTTCTTTGTTAACTCAGGCTCTCTGCTTCCAGCTCTATATGTGCTCACATAAAAAGGTGCGTTTGGGGCCACATTTACTAAATAGGACAAAAAAGCACATGAGCACAATTCCCAAATGGGTGTGGTTAGTTTTACCAAAAGTTGTGCTGTTTTCTAAACACAGGCACAGTCAGTTCGTCTCAATATCAAGCACAAAAAATAGGACATAAGGGTTTTTTCTACGTTAAATATTGGCACAATTAGTAATAAATTGCATGTCAAAAACAGTAAATCACTTTGCATGCTTGATTTAAATATTCTCCTCCCTATATGTCTGACATGCACATGAACCTGAGTTACATCCATTCTTAGTATGATGTCGGCCCACCCTTTGTAAGTAGAACAGATTCAACTTTTCTGAGAAGGCTTTCTGCAAGGTTTAGGAGTGTGTTTATGGGAATCCATTTTTCCAGAAGCACATTTGTGAGGTCAGTCACTGATGCTGGATGAGAAGGCCTGGCTCACAGTCTCCGCTCTAATTTATCCTAAAAGTGTTCTATAGGGTTGAGGTCAGGACTCTGTGCAGGCCAGTCAAGTTCTTCCACACCAAACTCGCTCATCCATGTTTTTATGGACCTGCTTTGTGCACTGGTCATGTTGGAACAGGAAGGGGCCATCCTCAAACTGTTCCCACAAAGTTGGGAGCATCCGCTGACCTCATCATTTTACGTGGCCTACCAGGCTGTGGCTGAGTTGCTGTCATTCTCAGTCACCTCCACTTTGTTATAATACCACTAACAGTTGACAACAGTAACAGTGCAACCTGTGTTGCACTGTTACTGCAGGGCTTTGTTCTGCTGTGTTAGTAAGGTACCGCTCAACAGTTTGCATATATAAAACATATTCATTCAGTTGAGAATTTTTTTTTTAATCATACTTAAAGAGGGCTGTAAATAAAGTATCAGTGAAAGTGTGGTGCTTGGAGACAATTTGAAACTGAAAATAAATATAACCTGCTCCTGACCAGGTTATATGCTCCGCAGAAGTTACCAAGGTGATCTAGCTAGGTTAAAAGAGAGCCATCTTTGTGACAGCTAACTCATTAGTCTGTGTTGTACTATACCCCTGTAGAGAAAATTATATGTTCTGTGCTGTCTAAATTTAAAAATAAGTGCGTTGTGTTTGTAATTTGACTCCAAGAGTCCTCTGCTTACTTTTGAGCCTCAGGGGAGACATGCCCCACACTTTGAAACCCTCACTTGCACAGAATGTGTGCGCTAGTCATGGATACAGGGGTAATGTGGGTTTGTTTTCTTTACCTTTCAGTGTTTAACCAAGGAGAAGAAGGCACATCATGGTACATCATCCTGAAGGGCTCTGTTAATGTGGTTATCTATGGAAAGGTGTGTGGGTGTGCTTGAAGGCCTCCATCCAGCTACCTGCTTATGTTCTTTTGATTGATACATAAATGCTATTCTAGTTTTCTATTTCATTTGATGATATTCAATCTGAATGCAGTGGATTAAAATATTTACCTCATCATATCTGCAAGGAGCAGAGCAGCTTTGTGCTCCCTGTAGGGCTGGGGAACACCAGCAGTGGAGTTTGGCAAACTCTGCATAGCTCATCGTGACTCATCACTGTGATTAACTGGCTTAAGGGATTGTACTAGCACACAAATTGACACCACACAACTGTTATACAGACAAATACGCTGCACGCAGATTGAGCACACATGTACAGAAATGCAAAGATTCAGATTCAGTGTTACAGTGTCAGTCCTTTCTGATAGTTTTCTTCAGGTCTTAAGATGGCTTTTAAACTGGATGTGTGTCTGAGCCCGTTGTGTCTCGGTGCAGATTTGTCTACATGTGGATTCATGCATCTGTGTGTGTGTGTGTGTGTGTGTGTGTATGTCAGGGTGTGGTGTGTACACTTCATGAAGGTGATGACTTTGGAAAGTTGGCCCTGGTTACAGATTCACCTCGTGCTGCATCCATCGTACTGAGAGAGGACAACTGTCACTTCCTGCGTGTGGATAAGGAAGACTTCAACAGGATACTCAGGGTAGGCAGACAGTTATCCCTGATTCTGATTGAAGATCAATAAAACCAGTAACTGCTCTCCTCCTCCTTCCCAAATGCTTATAAATGAAGAGATAATACAACATACAGGTGCACACGTGTCTGTAGTTATTTAACACAACAACCCAACCTTTTTGGAAGTGGGGTTGTGTTATGAATATTCATTATTTTCAGATAGTCACGGCTCAGCCAGCATTCTTTAATGTACAAGCTGGAAGTTAGACAGAATCCCTTTAACAGCTTCTGAAACAAGGGGAGGGAAAATATGCATCATCCTCTGAAGCTGTCTAAACCAATAGTGCATCATAATGTTTTATGGTGCTGCATCGTGATGTTTGTCTCCCTCATCTGACAGATTAATGGTATCGCATGTTTTCATATTGTATTTACAGGATGTGGAAGCGAACACGGTGCGTTTGAAAGAGCACGATCAGCCTGTGCTGGTGTTAGAAAAGAGTCCTCGAGCCTCCACACTGGGAAGCATAAAGTATGTGTATGTGTTTGGCTGTACACACAGCATACAGTACTGATATACCTAAAAATACATTAAAACCTGTATGCGTAGTGTCCCTGTAGTTCTCTCTTTCTCACTTGAAGTGTTTGTTTTTTATGTGACGCTCTGTGACCTTGGCAGGTACACTGTGATATCAGGAACGCCGGAGAAGATTCTTGAGCACTTCTTGGAGACGATGAGAATGGACATACATCACAGTGAGCCAGGTAGCCAGAGAGACCTCAGCTGGATTGAATGAATGGTCCTGGAGATTAATTTTGTGTCATATGCTGTAAGGATACTATATTGCAAGCTACTAAAAAAATATTGTGTAAATGATGACAGTGGGTGTCAATGTGAACTATAAACAAATGAATAATTCAGTATCTTTGCTCTAATTAATTGGGATATGGTCCATGGATTTGGTTTGAAAAAGTTTACTTTAACCTAATATGGTTACAAACAGGATTAAAACAGCACGTTTAGGATTAGGCTTGGTCCTTTATAACAGTCACAAAGTCTTAATGCCAAAGATAGTACACAGTGCTGTGTACTGACAGCATGAATGCATTAATGCATTCTTGTGTTTTTCTTCTCATGTGTCAGATCCAGCAGTGGATGATTTTGTCCTCATGCACTGTGTCTTCATGCCCAACAGCCAGCTGTGCCCTGTGCTCCTGGCACAATATCCTTTTTGTATTTATTTATCTCCTCGTTATGCTTTATTTCCTCGCTGCTTTATATAAACTGTGTGTTTATAGAAAACAGGCCTAGTGTCAGGTGCACAAACCTAGTTCTCTCCATTGTTTGCCGTGTAATGTAACAGCGCTTCCAGTGGCATTTTTAGATTGTGAAACATCAGTTTCTGCTTATGGAAGTGCTGAAGTAGCAGCTGACCAGCTGTTCCCTCCACACCTTAGTCACAAGTTACAATCCCTGTTGCACAGTTTGTTTCTTGCCTAAGCTGTTGTAGAGCGAGTGTGGCACTGTGCAATAAACTCAGTACAGGCCGTGATTTTTATTTATTTATTTTTTTACAATCAGTCATGTGGAAACTCACTTTATTTGAGCTAAAGCAGGTTACAAGGTGCAGGTGCTTTTTTTTTTTTTTTTTTTATCAAACAGAACTCTAGATAGAGATATAGATAGAGAGGTATAGACATACCTGTGTGACTCTTTGCATTCATGCTTCAGGGCTTTTCTATTTGCCTTTAACCTTGTGTGCACCTACCATGCGGCATCTCCTCCTGGCTCTGAACAGGAGAGGTTGGAGTATGCACTCAACAGTAAAAGGAGAGCCCTGATTATGACCCTGCGCTGGGCAAACACTCATACCTACCTGCTACAAGAGGAACCTGCTGCAGTCTCTTTCCTGGAGGTGAACACAAGCAGCCTTTCAAATGCAGTAAATTGACCAGATCCTCCGCATAGTCTGAGCGCTTCTTCTGGTCTGTTTCTGTAGGAGTTGTACGGAAGTCTATCCAATGATTCCCGGATGCTGAGAGCTCTGAAAGATTTGGTGCCTGACCTGGAGAAAGTCGTCAAATTGCAGTATGTTTCTGTGGACTGAACGTTCATTGTCACTGTTTTATGTGCACGCCACATTTATTGTGTCACTTTTTACATTTTGTAGCTCCGAAGAGGCCAAAGCAGCAAAAAAGGTATGTCTGTAACACAGTTGGTAATAGGATTTTATAGTCCACATATCGGCTTTATCATAATTATCTGCATGCTGTCATATAATTGAATTCAACAGAAGACCCTAATACGACAGTTCAGCAATGGGGAGGAAAGGCTGCAGAAGAAACAGCCCATTAGAAATCACGATGATAGTAAGTTCTGTGCACATAACGTAAAAGACATTTTGACAGCAGTTTGCCAGGTTGCCTCGGAATAAGCCATTTAAAGTGGATTTTCCCATTTTCATAAGACAGATTTAATAATAATACTCCTGTACCCCACCTATTGTGCTGCCAGTTGTGTTTGCTGTCAATCTGTCCATAAGCTTCTGTCACATCTTTTGTGCAAAGTTCCACAACAAGATTATTTTCCCGCCATTCATGTGTGTGACAGCTGGCCGCGCTGAGCCAGTCGTCACTCACACAGAGATGGTAGGGTTAACTTCTAGCTGTGTCGCCTGCCGAGAGGCATCTTGGTAACTGTGCAACATATTTGAGTTCAAACTTATAGGATAAATTTTATTGAAGAGTACAACTGCAGAACACAAGAGCCATAACCCTACCTCCTCTTATACTGGTTTAATCAGGAGCAGCTCAGGAGCTGTCACATACCATATCGTTGTATTAATTTCACATGTGCGTGTGTAGTCCTATTGAAGGTGTACTGCAGCGATCACACTTACACTACAATCAGGATTGCTGTGGCAGCGACGGGAAGAGAAGTGATCAGCGCCGTGATGGATAAACTTGGCACCACTGACGAGCTCCTGCTGGTGCACCTCAGCTCTGCCGGTGGTAAGAAGACAGATTATCTTGCAGAATTATCCACACATAGATCAGCCACCTTTCGTGCATCCTCTGCACTGTGTGAATAAGAAACTGGATTTAAAGTTTTCATAGTACAAGCGGTTACGTATGATGGCCTTTAATGTGGCTGTGAAAGCTAATCCATCCCAATTGTTGTTACAGAAAAACAAATCTTGAAGCCTAATGATGTGTCAGTGTTTTCTACTTTGAGCATCAATGGGAGATTATTTGCCTGTCCTCGAGAGCAGCTCAGCAGTCTGGTAAGAGATCAATGTTTCCTCTGTGCACAAGAATTGTGTCGCTATTAAATTATTACATTACCACCTAGAGTGAGGCCTTTATTGAGAATATATCATGATGGAGATAAAATGTATACATGACATGCACTTAGTATTTAGGAAAAGGCATCCTCTGAGCAAGAAGATATTGGTTTTATATGCAGAGAAATGAATTAAACCTGTTTCTGTGCCCATCAAGACTCCTCTTCCAGACCAGGAGGGGCCCACTGCGGGCTCCATGTCAACTTTTGAGCTGATGAGCTCCAAAGACCTGGCTTATCAAATGACAATGTTTGACTGGGAGCTCTTCAGCTGTGTTCACGAGGTACTCTGTTCACCTTTGTGCATATTCACTGTTTTGAAAACTTTCAGAATCAGTGTGAGGAGATACTTTCCTCTGCAGCAGTCATACATGCCATGCAGGCTGGCAGGATCACTCAACTGGATTAAACCTAAACCTGCTCTTTCTGTTTCCCCTGTCTTCTTTTACAGCACGAGCTGCTCTACCACACGTTTGGCCGCCAAAGTTTTAAACGAACCACGGCCAATCTAGACCTGTTCCTGAGGAGGTTCAACCAGGTCCAGCTGTGGGTCGTCACTGAAGTCTGCCTCTGTGGGCAGCTCAGCAAGAGAGTCCAGCTCCTCAAGAAGTTCATCAAGATAGCCGCACAGTGAGGAGGATGTGACTGTTAATGTGACACACTTCACTGAATGGAGTATTTTTTTTAGCAAAGAGTAGAGGGAGGTGAGCTTGATGTTGGTGGTTCTCACTTTAGTTTCTGCTTGTGTGCTTTCGTCTGTAGCTGTCGAGAATTTAAGAACCTGAATTCATTCTTCGCTATCATCATGGGGATGAGCAACCCGGCTGTGAGCAGACTGAGCCAGACGTGGGAGGTAAACTTTATTGAATAACCAACTAATCCATGAACGGTTAGACTGTAAACCAAATCTGCATGCTGCTGTTGCTTAAATTCTCAGTTCACGTCTCTCGTTACTGTTTTTACTGACAGAAACTGCCCACCAAGTTTAAGAAGTTCTACGCCGAGTTCGAGAACATGATGGTGAGCTTCATTTTCACGTCTGTTGAAACTCATTATGGATGAGTTCTGAATTGTATCCAGCAATGCTAATATTGTAGTTTTGGTTTCATATTGGCCTGGTTTTGAGATAAGTCTCCGGCCCTCACATTGGATTAATCCTGCTTCGGTTGTTCCTTGTTGAATCACTCTGGTTTTTATGGCTGAACAAAACTAGGTTCGCCCCTGTTGTCTTGGTGACAGATGCACAAAAAAATGTGGGCAAAATTAACTGCATGGCTGTTTACTCACCAGCCACTTTATTAGGTACACCTCGCTAATACTGGGTTGGGCCCTCTTTTGTCTTCAGAACTGCTTTAACCTCCTGAGACCTGAGCTCCTTGATATTTGTGATTAGATGGATCTGATATAAACTAAACGTACACATTTAGTAAAAAAAAAAAAATGTCCTCAGATGGGGACTATGGGTTTATTTTTACATTAACAACTATTGTTTTAAAGAAAAAAATGATTGTAACTTATGCAGGTGAAATGATCTTTAAATATACTTTAAACTAGTAATTTGTTTGGCAACAGGACCCATCAAGAAACCACCGGTCCTACCGACTTACTGTTACCAAACTGGAACCACCGATTATCCCCTTTGTGCCACTTCTTCTCAAAGGTATGATCCAGTATAGGGCCAGACTTTCATTTATCACGTATCATATAGGAAGTACTTATTGAGGATGGAAGATTTTGGTTGTGCTCTATTTGAATTTAATTAATTTCTTTGCAGATATGACATTTACACACGAGGGCAACAAGACATTCATCGACAGTATGGTCAATTTTGAGAAAATGGTGAGTTCCTTTGCACGCAAAAAGAGATGGTATGTTTTATGCGTGCAGTTTTCTTAGTGTCGTGTTGTTCATTCACGTTTGCATGATATCTAAAGCTGTTTTGTCCTTGTCCCATCAGCGTATTATAGCAAACACAATTCGACAAGTGAGACACTGTAGAAGCCAACCATTCAGTAAGTCTGCTTATTATTCATGAGCACACTTTTATCCTCTTATCTGCTGGCTTTGCAGACACACTGTAAACAATCTTTTGAAATCAAAAAAATGTTGGTTTTTTTTTCTGCTTTATCTCTCTTTAACATTAGATCCTGACATTTGCCAGCCGAACAAGAATCAGGCAGAGGTCCGGGGTTACGTTAGGAAGCTCTGCGTGATTGACAACCAGAGGGCGCTGACACAGCTCTCCTACCGGCTGGAGCCTCGGCGGACATGAGCTCCAGACCCTCCACCATCATCGCCTTCTCTGTGATGTTAGCATAAAAGAAAGCCACACACACATTACCTGGATAAAGTAAATCAACACAGCAGTAGCAAATTCGCAGCATTCAGTGACTTTAGCATTATTATGGACTATTCAGGACTTGTACTGTGCCGTGAAAAGCCTCTTCTCCCTGGACAAACAGAAGCTGTTCAGCTGCTGTCTTGTCGCCGTGTCTCAGTCGCCAGACTGACAGTTTATATTGTACTAATTATTACTGTTTGGGACATGTAGAACTGATAGAACTGTAATGTATAGAACGTGAATCAATATCCTGCATGTCTGAACTTCATAGGCTTTGTGTTCTATACAGTGGATTTCTATCAGTGTCCTGTAATGTTGTGCTACCCCAAATGAGCCCTAGTTTACAACAAAGTACTGTACCTGCCTGCAGAGCAAACCATTCTCTCCTGATGATCCTACTCATAGACGGAAAACACAGGAAACCCCACAAACTGTAGTCATCGAGACTCTTTGTTTACCCTGATTAGTATTAAATCTAAAAGCATATTTACTTTATAATTTAAATAAGTATATAAGGACCTTTGAAAATCTGTAGGATTTGATGTCCATTAGGTAAATATAAGTGTCCATTAATTAGTTAGACACGTTAAACCTACTTAACAGAGTATTAGTTGGATTAAATCCTTAATGGTATTACCAGCAGTGCTCACGTGGGTCACTGTAGTATTTATTTTGAGTTTTATTTGGAATTAGGGTGCAGCCAAAGGTATAAACCATCCCAGATATGTACTGCTGTCAGTTGTACATCTAAACAGTGCAACGTCTTAATTTGGACTGACTGCAGCTACAGAGTCTAATTTACACTTTGAGGGGAAATCTCATCATCTCTGCCAGTTGTTTTCAGTCCATGTAATTTTATTTTTGTATATGTGCGTATAGATTTTGAGTGTGTTCTTGACAAGTGTCATTAATGTTGCTTTGATCTCAGGAGCTTTCGCTGTGCTGGTGTGTGTTGAGAACTGCAGCGAAGCTGCCTTTTCCCAAAGCAGCCTGTAACTGTACTCTGTGTAGTCCGCCTTGTAAATAAAAATAGTTAATTTAACAGTTCTTTAAGGTTTGGTAACCTTCTTCAGACTGTGATTTCTAGTGTGTGTGTGGTGGAGCTTAAAGATGATGTTGGATGATCTGTCAAAATCCAGAGCAAAATATTTCAGCCACCACTGCAGAAGCCTGCCGTGAAACCTTTGACTTTGGTTGAAGTCTGAAGACAGGTACTGTACACCACCACGTCTCGCTTCAAAAACTAAGATGTGACAAAGATTGGCCTTTGCTTACATGTGACCTCTGTGAACTTTACAAGTGAAAGGCAGGAACAGGGAGGCACTGCAGTGGGAATTGCTCAGGGTGTTTTTCTGGACCTGAAAAGAGCTGATCCTGGGAATACGACAAATGCGATGGCTTTAGCTTGTGGTGAGTGGAGATTTCATCTATTTCCTAGAAATGATGGAGGAGAGGAATAACTGAAGAGGTCAAAACTCTTGTATTGTACAGGACCTGTATACTACATACTACATTTGCACACTGAGAACCTAGTATCTTGCACGTCACTGCTGTACTGAAGAGTACTAAATCCCTACAACTTTCTGTTGAGCTCTATGTATAGACAAACATTTTCCTGTGAATGGAACATTTCTGCAATATTAGGAGCAGAAAAAGTGCAGTATTGTATGAGCAGCGACTCTCAGAGGATAACTGTTTCTTTAACACATGACCTTATATAGTGCCATTCCAAATTACCAACCTTTCATACAAAAACCATGTTGATGAACTTCAATGAAACACTGTGGCTTTAATTTAAGTTTAAAAAAATGTAAATTGCATAGTGGCGAATAACATTTGCATCACAGTTTCCATTTGCCTATTTTATTGTTGAACTTATTTTTAGCTGTAAATTTTTATCTCTTCAAGCAGCCAGTCTCTTAGGGTGTTGTTTACTTTACGCAGCACATTTGTACTATGAGTTGTCATGATTCACCGCAGCTTCTAAGAGCTTCTGGCAGAGTTTGTCGTGTTTTATTTATTCAGTGAATCACTACGAAGTCCACATTTGTACTTGATTACAGTCAACGAGTGACAAGTGTCCCTAACTTCCCATGGCTGATCTCACCTGTCCCTACGCAGTGATGTCAGCACAGCTATCCTGCTTGATGATGTCAGTGGGTCATTCCTGTCTGGTTGAGTAACACGCTGTCCCTGCCTGGCTTCGCTGGTGAGTGTGTGTTTTTAGCTGCAGAGCGTGTGAGGGATAGATTTAGGTGCATATGTGGCAGCAACAACCTTGTTGCTAAATGATTTACACTATGTCAGGCACACTATAAGCCAGAGTTGTATATGTGTGTGTATGGAGAGCTTTATATAGCCACGGTTATCCAGGAAGAAGGAATGCCCGGGATACCAATGACCATATTTGAACAGTGTGTCTGCTGCAGACAGACTGCGCACACTGACTGCAACCCGTAACTTACGCACACTCAGACGCTCACCTCTCCCTCATCCTCAAGCTTGTGTGTGTGTGTGTGTGTGTGTGTGTGCTCTGTATTGCAGTTACACTGGATCACCACTATCAGGCAATGTAATACCTTGTCTGGTAGTGACAGTTGACTTTTCCTGACTCACAGGGAGCAAACTTCTCTCTCTCTCTTTCCAGCACTTTCTGGTTTCTTCTCCCTGACAATCTGTTCTGCTGACTGACAACATCCACTCTGACCCTGTGGAGGAAACGACTTCACCTCTCTTTTGAGTTCTTATCCTTCACTTGCTCTCAGCTGATCCGTGACTGGTATACATTCGGGATAGCGGTTAGGTAGTTGAACATTCACACTTTGGGGGCTGCGTGTGTGTATGTGTGTATGTGTTTGAGTGCGCGGGAGTCAGTATGCCATGTCGTCCCCTGGTTCGTCGTTTGTGCAGATAAAGCATGAGGACTTGCTCTTCTATGAGAACTGTGGCGGAGGCAGCTTTGGGAGCGTCTACAGAGCCCTTTGGATATCCCAGGACAAGGAAGTGGCTGTGAAGAAGCTTTTGAAGATCGACAAAGAGGTAAAAGGAAGACATGCACTCACACACAGGCACCGAACCAATCGTGTACAATCATAATTTACAGTAGTCATTAATTATAGCCTCTCCTCTGTGGCACAATGCTGCCCAAAATTTCAAAAATGGTCACTTTCCACTCTCTTTGGATCCAAAGCCCCCTGCTGCCCCCTACCCCTCCCTTGTGGTCTGCCATTGTACATGTGTTTATCTTAAACATACCGCTTCTCATCCCCCTCCTCCCCCCTCCCACTTTGTAGATGGAGCAGCTTTATTTATGCCTGGACTCCCCTGTTCCTCCCATTGTATGTTAGGGTGAAGTGTGTGTAGTCACTTGAGGCTTAATTCACTTCAGTTTAGGACTGGGTGTGAGCCTCCATGAGTATGAGCTGGGCTGCATTATTTCCTTCCATGTTAATAATCCTGGGCTGGTAGAGGGCACATATATATTATAGACAAATAAAAAGTGGTTTTTATTTTAATTTGTCAGTAGACCGACTTCTCAGGCTCTCACTTTCTCTGACCCACACAAAATACGTAGAGGGCGGGCAGATATGCATAAAGCTGTATGCACAGTTCATGTGTAAATACAAGTTGATGGATAATGGGAGAACTGCAGCTTCATGTGGACCCTTCATACATCTTTTTCTGCAAGTCTTTGCACAAACCGGCAGCCTTACAACAATAAATGAGAGTGAACCTGGGGTGATAAATTTCTCCTTGGAAGAAAAAGTATTTATGGAGAAATTAAGTGTTTATAGAGAAAATATTTTCATGCTCAATTGCATTATATGTGTAAATCCATTTTACTGCTGGTATATTATGTTGTCTGGCAAAAGTTACATATTCCACATATGCACAAGCGATGATCTAGATGCCATTTCAGATTTATGGCATGTTTATTGCTGCAGGGTGGAGGATCTTTGTAAAGATACTCAACTTGTGGAATGGAAGAGGTTCCGACCTCAGCTCAGGCATCCTGGACACGCTGTCAGGATTAACTTTAAAATTGTTTTTAACATTTAGGTTAGGGTAACACTCAGTGATGTATGATCATTTTCTTAAAGGTTGTGCTCCTTTGCCAGAGTCGCACACTGTAAAACTTGAAGTAATGAAGGTGATCATGTTTCTCCGCTTCTCTTTTTCTTGACCCCCTCATCCAGGCTGAGATTCTCAGTGTACTGAGTCATAAGAACATCATTCAGTTTTATGGAGCTGTGCTGGAATCTCCCAACTATGGCATTGTCACAGGTCAGACTCAATATATGTGTGTGTGTGTGTGTGTGTGTGTGTGTGTGTGTGTGTGTGTGTGTGTGTGTGTGTGTGTGTGTGTGTGTGTGTGTGTGTGTGTGTGAAATTCATATATACTTTCAGATGTCTTCACAACATGAACCCAAATCCTATAATTGCCAGGGTAGTTTAATTCCTAACCTTAGATGAGATACACAAAATAAAATGTGTATATATTATCTTGTCTAATATAAGTATGAGGTCATTATCAGGTCAAGGTTTGCGGTAAGGCATAAAAGTTGCAGGTTACAGTCAGGACTCACTGTGGGCATCTGAAACTGCACGTGTATGTATGTGTGTGTGTATATTGGTTTAATTAGTGTGTATTTGATCCTAGGCAGAGAAAGTTACACACACGTTAGCACATGCTCTGATGGCCGACAAGTGTTTATGCGTGTGTTTTGAAACATCAGAGCATACTTTGAACTCTGTTTCTTGTGGTCTTTCCTGGCAGAACATTTGTAACTGAGACCAGCATGTTTGGATGTCCCGGATGGGTTTATATGGTTAATATAAAACACTGACACACCATTACTGAATTGTCCAGCAACAATTCTTGTCGCAGCTGATTTGAAGTCTAATGCTTATTAAGAATGAAACATGAAATAGGTACCGGCATGATTTGGTGCAGATTTTGCTCAGTATGTTGCAAATGGTAGCATTCAGGCCTTTATTTACATTTTCACTAAGCTACGAGGGCCTCTTTTGATTGGACAGTATCCTCTGTGTTCCACTTTCTGTCAGACACTACACTGCTGAATGGAAAAGTGCTCACATGTTTTGGATTCAACAGTCAGAGCAGGGTGTGGAGGTTGAAAGCTTTTCCGATGATTTGAGGCAGCGTCTCTGTGTGTATGACTTATGCAGTGTTTATATGTGTGCTGTGTTTCTCACACATTGTAACATACAGTTTTTTTCAAGATTTTTATGGAAGACCAAAGCTGCCATATAATCAAAAATAAAGAAATAATTGTTTATTGAATAAATAAGCCCACTAAATAAATAAGCCACAAACATAAAATTACATCAGGTGTTAATTTATTTAAAAAATTTTTTTTAAATATATTTATATATTAGTTATTGGAGTGAGGAAGGTCTAGGCAGCTGTGCTCAGACTGCTTTCCTGGTTCAATAGGGATCCCCACACAGCCATTTCTGATGTGACTGAGTCTGGCCAAAAGCGTGGGAATGAGGCATGATGTCCATCAACCAATCAGCTATGATAGAAACAAATAAAACTCTGTGGGACTTTTTCCCTCCTGGGTTGCCTCTCTTTGTTGCAGTCATTTTTTTTTTTGTTTCATGGGGCAAACATACTTGTCCCTCAAGTATTTCCACTTCTCTGTACATTCCTTCACATCCATTCTAATAGTTTTCAGCAATCTCCCTCCAGAAATTTGCTGACATCTGTGAGTCCTTATATTGAGGCTATGAGTATTATTCCTTATAAGCTGATAAAATGCAATAAAAGGCGAATAAGTAGCCACAAAATGCATAGGAGGAATTCACAATCCTGAACAAGTCAGTCACAATAGTTGCCGGGCGTGTACTTAGATTTCCAAGAGCGTGCGCATCAGATTGTGGCATCGGTTGCATCATAAGGTTTCAGAGGGGTTTCCAGTTACAGTGTACCTATGGCGTAGATTTAACACAGAAGCATCAGTCCCCTGCTAATCTCCAGCACTGTATGATGCCATCATGTCAATACTGTCCAAAATCCCTGAGGAATGTTTATTTGAAGGCAAAAGGAGGCCCAACCTGGTACTAGCAACGTAACTAATTAATTGGTTAATGAGTGTAATTAGGGTGACAAGGCAGAGGAAAAAACTGAAATAAAAACATCCAAGAATAAAGTGTAAAATTGTATTGCTTTTTGATTTTATTTTTGATATATATATATATATATATATATATATATATACCGTATTTTTCGGACTATAAGCCGCTACTTTTTTCCCACGTTTTGAACCATGCGGCTTATAGCCCGGTGCGGCGTTTCTGTGGATTTTTCTTTAACCACCAGGGGGCTCTTTAGCAGGATATGAATCATGGGACGTCAAAGTTGGAAATCAAAGAAGAAAGCGCCAACAAGTGCTAGCAGCAGGCACAAAAGAGATTTTTTTCAAACTCCCTCATCATGGAAACCACAAAAAGAACTTCCTATGATGCCGCTTTTAAGTTGAGGGCTATCGACCTGGCACTACAGGAGGGAAATAGAGCCGCTGCACGTAAGCTCGGCGTGAACGAATCAATGGTGAATTGACTTGTTATAACTCAAATTTGGGGTTGTCTGTCCCCCTCTGCTGAGTGCCGAGTAATTGTGGAAAACCGAGAGCGGCGGAGATACCAGCGGCTTATAGCCCGGTGCGGCTTATATATGTACGTTTCCAGTTTTTTCCAAAAAATTTGTAGGTGCGGCTTATAGTATGGTGCGCTCTATAGTCCGGAAAATACGGTATATATATATATATATATATATATATATATATATATATATATATATATATATATATATATATATATATATATATATATGAAAAATTGATCTTTTCCTCTTTCCTCGTTGACTCATTGTACACGATGCACAGCTGTACACTGGTACACACAATTTGCCTTAATTGCATTGTTTCTGTATGTCTGTGCTGTACTTACAGAATATGCTAGTGGTGGGTCTCTGTATGAGTACCTTGCCAGTGAGCAGAGTGAAGAGATGGACATGAACCAGATCATGACATGGGCTATACAGATGGCTAAAGGTATGAAGGAAGAATAATTAGTAAAAACTGGATTTTGATATCAGGCATCTTAGAGGTAGAAGTACTGCCAGGTTATGTACCAGAGAAGAACTACAGCTTTTTGTTTGCCTCTAAATCGCTGTCTCCAAATTGTGTGTCCATTCAGCACACTTAACAATTAGATGTGATAAAGTCTGCCACATATTTTTAGAGATAAGGTTTTGAAATAGTTATTTTTCATACCATTTCAGCATTTTCCCCTTAATTTAGCTGCTCGTTTGCTGAAAATCTTGTCTTACACATAGATTTTAAGCCCAGAAAATTTCTGCATTAACTGAAACTGGTCAACAAGAAGAAATGAAATTACATCCAAACCTTGAATATTATTAAACAAATGGAGAATAAAGATCAAAGTGCTGTAGTTATTTCTTTCAAAATGTCCTTGTTATTAATGCTTGATTTCCTTACAGGGATGCATTACCTGCATGGAGAAGCTCCAGTCAAAGTGATTCACAGAGACCTAAAGTCCCGAAATGGTAACACATGACTTAAACCCCATTCAGATTATTATTTTTTTTTAAGTTGCTTTTGGTACATATGCGCATCATGCATATGTACATGGGTCCTGAATGCTAGGCATTTTCAGTCCTGTACACCATTAACTGGTTTGTATAATCTGTTTTACAGTGGTGATGACAGCAGATAAAGTGCTTAAGGTTTGTAACTATAATCTATTTACAAACAAAAAATTCAGGCATGCAGTTTGTGCATCTTTTTAATAACGTCTTTCTGTTGGTATGTCAGATTTGTGACTTTGGAGCATCTAAGTTTCTTTCCCATACCACCCATATGACAGTGGTGGGCACTTTTCCCTGGATGGCTCCAGAGGTCATTCAGAGCCTGCCTGTCTCTGAGACCTGTGACACCTACTCCTACGGTGTGGTGAGTTGGCAGTACTGTGTCAATTTCAGTATTGTAAGATCAGGAATGAGTCTTTTTGTAGAAACAAGAGATGTACTGTAGCACTCAGCATTTGTGCTGTAATTTAGCAAATCACAACTAGGGGTATAAGTACCCCAGGGGGTACTTTTGCAGTACCCCCTGGGGTACACGGGCAGATTAGTTCTACTAATCCTAAGAAACAGAAATAACAATTTAATTAAAGAATTGCGCAGATCAGAGCAAATGTGAGCAGTAAAGTTAATAGTTAAGTTACAGTAATAGACAACAAAGAGGGATGGATAAATGATTAAACTAGATAAGTAGATAAATAAGCAAATGAGTGAATGAATACAGTACTGTGCAAGAGTCTTGAGCCAGTGCTCATTTCTTTATTTTTACTGGGAAAATGGGATGAATAGATGCAATGAATTACTGAAACATGCGCAAACATAAATGGAAATACGGAACATAAGGCAGAAACCGAGTTTTAATGGGTTTGAAAGTCAATATTTGGTGTGACCACCTTTATTCTTCAGCACAGCCTGAACTCTCTGAGGCAGCTTTCTTGTAATTTCTTTAAGTAGTCTTCATGAATACCTCTCCAGGCTTCTTGAAGGACACTCAAAGCTCTTCTTTGGATGTTGGCTGCCTTTTGTTCTGTTCTCTGTCAGGATGATCCCATCGGATCCCATCCCACCTGCCAGAATTGGCCAGAAGGCTACGTTTCATCTGTAGTCCCTGGCAGGTCAGGTCAGACACTTGTCCAGCTTCCTCAGATTTCTTAAGGACACACTGCACACTATGCTGAGATATGCCAAGTTTTCAGTTAATAGCTCTTTGGGAATCACCTTGTTGGTGTAAGGTGACAGTTTGCCAGTTTTATTCTTGGCAAACTGTGTTATCTTTGGCATTTTTCACAGATTCAACTAAAGAAAAGGGAACAAATTATATGTTTCTGTGACAGGCTGCTAATAATGAAATGCCTAAAGATACAGTTTAAAATTGCATCTTTGCTATGTTGTCTGTTAATGTGTAGCATGTGTAACACTGATTCATCCCTTGAGTTAGATCCTTTTTTATGAATGATTCAAGGTCATTGATAGGAGGCTTAACAAGGAAACAACAACAAGAAAAGAATCCTCTGAAAATGGTCAGGTACAAGGATCGGATTTACAGCCAATGCCCAAAGAAAACATTTGAAAAGCCTGGAGAACTATTGCTCAAAAATTTACAATAGAGTCTGGCTCCTTGGAAGTAAAGTACAAAGAAATGAGGTGTGGCTCAGGACTTTTGCACAGTACTGTAGCTAACTTAAAGCATGTCTAAAGTTATAACAGGGTGGATAAAAGGGTGAAATGTCTTTTTAAACAACGAGCAAATGAAGTAGTAGCCAAGAGTTTTGAGTGAACTGGCCTCAACAGTCAGAGTGGATAAAAAGTCTTTTAAGAATACCCACGTTTTACATAAAGATATACACAAATACATTTCAAACAAGTTTCAAATGAATGAAATTAAATATAAGAAGCTGAGTCCATCTGACAAGCCTTTGCTGCCTCAGGTATCAATAGTACTGATGCCATTTTGTTATCGCTCCTCACTGCATGCTGTTTTCTAACAGTCTGTTCTGTGGCCAGGTGCTATGGGAGATGCTGACTCGGGAGGTTCCGTTCAAAGGTTTCGAAGGGCTGCAGGTTGCATGGCTGGTGGTGGAAAAACAAGAGGTAACCCGCACAGAGACCACATACATGCATACACATCTTTGTTGAACATAGTGGAAGCGTTTAGACCCACTAGAGTTTGAGGCGACTGGAGGCACAATGTAATGCTCTCATGGTTTCCACTGTGAGCTGGTGAGGCTAAGGCTGAGTATTTTTAGGCCTGATGTCAGTTCTCTGCTCTTGTAAGGCCTGGATACACTGCAGTGGAGCTCGGCCAGACTCCCCCTGGTTAAAACCTTTACGAGCGAGAGAGGCAGAGAGAGTCGGGGGTGGGGGTGGATGGCAGTGATAGGAGAGTTGATTCTTGAGGTTTATAGTGGTAGGGGATGATGGCTACACTGCATCTGTGTTTCAGTTACTAACATGCCCGACTCCCCTGTAAGAGAAACACACGCACACACACACACACACACACACACACACGCATGCACAAGGACCCAACAAACAACACGGAGAACATGATTCCTCCGTAGCTGCTGGCCCATTTCCAAATACTCTCCCTAAATAACTCTCTCTCTCTTCCTCTTTCCCAGTCTCCCTCTGATTTTCCCCTTCCATTGCTACACCTCTCTTCCTGACCCCTCAGTTTGCCCTCTCTCCACTCTGAGTCGGTGATATTTTAGGATTAATCCCCAGAGAAAACTTGTTTCCATTTACCGCATTGTACTGTGGAGATGTCTCGGCCCATGATCTCCAGAGGAATGGTTTTGTTGCTGCAGTTTACACATTAAAGAAAGATAAGCATGAACCAACTCTAGCATTTAGATCGTAAACAATGGGATGGATTGTAAGTTGGGGAAACCTGGAATTATGAACCTAGCACTGTAAACCGATAACCTAGTTTCTTTTGAGAATAGTTCTAATTTCAAAAGACCTGAAAGTCTTTTTTCACAGTCAGCTTTTCAGCTTATTTAACATAAAACACACAATTTTCTGCTAAAGTCAAACAGTTTTGATGTGAGGCGTCTCTGTTCCCTCATTACTGATTTCAAGTGTGTGGAATGCAGTTGAAAATCTCAGTGAAAGGGAGAAAAGTAAAACAAAAAAGGAGAACTGTTTAACAGAAGAGAGCACCATAGTTTTGGCATTGTTATGCCAAAAGTCCTCTCCCCAGAGAACTTAGTCCTGGATCTCAGTAAAGTCTTTGCTCTGACGATCTCAAATCTCTCACAGGATTTTGTGTCTTAGAGACAGTTGTTGAAGTGAGTTTGTTAAAGTTCCTCCAGATCTGAGATTGTGGATGAAGAAAAGTTGGACAGGAGTATAAAGAGGGTTTAAGTTATGAATAAGGATGGAGTAGTGTAAAGTGCCAAAAGCTGGAGAAATTAGTGTACCTAAGTTAGCAGCTAGGAGGGGTTTATTTGTTGCCTAGTGGTATTTTCCTAAAATGCAGTTTTCTGGTTTTCAGTGGCAGGACAAGGACGGGCGAACAATGCTGGTCACCATGGAGCTAATAAATGCTGAGGGCTAATGGTGCCAAGTTTACTTTATTATGTCAAAGGAGCAGGTGGAAGTCTTTAAAGAGGAAATAATACAATAAAGTTTAGGCAGCGTCTTGGAGGTAAAAGAATTAAGCGCTGCAGAATTAAGTACTGAGACAAGATACACAAAGTGTTGATCTCTGCCAGACTGGCAGCCAGCTGTTTTTCTGATTTGATTTCAAATGAAATGCAATGCCAAATTTGAGATAATTGTCACTTAAATTTGATCAGACCACAGACCTGATCTCTTCAGCTTTTGATTAAATAGTGTGTATTTCTGCTTAGCAAATGAAAGAAAGCATGCTGACACGCTGTTATAGGATCATTATAGGCTACCTGCAAAGCATCAGCATGCATTATCAATATGGGCAATGCAGCAAGTTGCAAAGCTCCATGCTATTTAAGTGCAGCCTCACAGAGCGAAATATAAGGCTGCAGTCTCTCATTTTAAAGATGCTTTTATTTGACGTTTAGGTTACACAGTTGCCAGGCTTGCAGACTCATAATCCACGATTCTGGTTTTTAAAAATTCCTGTTTATTTCCATTTTTCCTTCAGTAAAGTGTTTTTGTGCAACACTAGGACATAAAACTTTGGATATAAAATGTGATAACTTCATCCTTTTATTCCATTATACATTTGTGCAAAGTTTCATGATGTGTTTTAATTCTTGAGTTATGGCCAACAGTGTGTGTGTGTGTGTGTGTGTGTGTGTGTGTTTTGAGGTCACAGTAACCTTTGATCACCAGATTCTAATCAGTTCAACCTTGAGTCCAAGTCAAGGAGATATTTGAATGAAAGGATGGTTGATTAACTGAAAACACTCTGACCAGGGCATTGTGCAGAAACCCTCCCCTAAAAAGACAAAAAAAGGTGGTATAATTTGTGTGGTAATTATGTGTACATGTGCCTGTGTTTGTGTGTATGGCTATCCAGAGGCTGACCATTCCCACCAGCTGTCCAGCAAGTTTTGCAGAGCTGATGAGGAAATGTTGGCAAGCAGAGCCAAAGGTAAGCTAAACTGACTCAGGACACAATGAAAAGTTTCACATGGCACACGTTTAAAGATCCAGGATCATATCCTGTGTGCACAAATGTATTTGCAGGAGCGTCCGCAGTTCAAGCAGGTGCTGGCAACCCTGGAGACCATGGCTAACGATAGCAGGCTACCGGACCAGTGTAACTCCTTCCTACACAACAAGGACCAGTGGAGGTACACGCACAAAAACATTTTTGTAGACATCCAAAAGAGATGAGTGTAACTGCACTCTGTCAGAGGGATCGCCTGACATTTTTATGTGTATGCTGTAAAGTGTTTTTCTCTTGTGAAGCTGACAAATGCGCTCTCTCGAATGCGTGTGCACACGGTGGATCACCAGTCCCCACATGTGCGCTCACATACATGTATACATACACAACTCTGTGGCCTCTGAAGCTCTAGGGAGAAGCTGAATGTGTGACCCTGCACTCTACTTCAGTCTATATTAAGCTCTCTGGAAAGTAGCCATGGAAGAGATTCCTCTACTCCTCCACTCTGCCCTCACTCCGACATGGGGAGGAAGAGGCAAGGGGTGGGGTTGGAGGAGGTGTGGGTTGGTTGAGGAGAAATCAAATTGAAGAGTTGACGAGGAGGAGAGGTTCAGGGAGGAACAGAAATGTATTGCGTGAGTGTGAAATCTAAAACACTGAGCAAGAGAGGAACAGCAAGGATAGAGGAAAACAAGAGTGGACAGATGGGGGGGGGGGGGGGGGGGGGGGGGGTAAGAGTGAGAGAGAGGTGGCCAGTGGAGCAGAGGAGAGAGGGTGCGACATTCTGTGCATATTTATCATCAGTACAGGAAGGCAATCAATTCTGAGTGAAGTTTTAGGTACGGGTGGAAAAACTTGGACAAGGGGGGAGGAGGCAGAGTGAAGGAGGTGAAGGGGTGGGATGAATGAAAAGGGAAGTATGGGCTGAACACGGGGGGACGTATGACTCTGCATAGGTCTATATTTAGTTACCGTGAGAGATGATTGTGTTTGTGAACGCAAGCTCATCGACAGCCAATCCCATAGTGACCTCTTGTGGAAGCAGACAGCACTGCAGCAAAAGCATTGAGGCATACAAAACAATATGCAAGTCCACAAGAGTGCATCTCAAAATTATTTTTTTGTAATTTAATTCAGAAAACTTTCACATATTCTATATTCATTCCACACAAAGTGAAATATGTGTTGTATCTTATGAAAATCAGAAATCCAGCATCTCAAATCATGTGAACATTAATATTTTATATATTAATAATTATATTGATATCAAAACGGATTCACAATACAGAAATGAAAGATATGCTCATTTATGCACTCAGTGTTTGGTTTGGGGCATATTTGCCATGAATTCTGCATCACTGTGGCTTAGCATGGATTTGATCAGGCAGTGGCTCTGCTGAGGTGTTATTGAAGCCCAGGTTGCTTTGATAGCGACTTTTAGCTTGTCTGTACAGTATTTTTGGGTCGGGTGTTTCTCGGCTTCCTTTTGGCAATATTCCACATAGATTCTCAGTGAGGTACAGGTCAGGCATACTGGTCAATCAAGCACAGTAATAACACGGTCAGCAAACCATTCGGTCATAGTTTTGGCACTATGGGCAGGTGGTAAGTCCTGCTGGAAGAAGAATTCAGTATCTCCATAAAGCTTGTCAGCAGATGGAAGCAGGAAGTGCTCTAAAATTTCCTGCTGACCGTCTCATGTTGACTTTGGATGGCGGACCAGTCACCACCACTGACACCAGCAGATGACATGGTGCCCCAAATCATCACAGACTGCAGAAACGTCACACTGGACTTCAAACATAAGACACTTCTGATGTTCAAGAGTGGCTTTATACCAGGAATATGACAGCTGCAGCTCCTTTGCTGAAGACTTCTGCGCATTGTGGCTCTTGATGTTTTGAGCCTGTCAGCTCCTTTTGAAGCTCTCCTAAGTTCCTGAGTCTACTTTTCTTGTCAATCCTCTGTCAAATAAGCAGTCATCCCATGATTGTAGTGGCAAATACTGAACTAGACTGAGAGATAAACAGCAGTTATACTGGATTTTTGATTTTCATGAGCTATGAGCCATAAACATCAAAATTAAAGCCTTTGACTGGTATTCCATATGAATTATATATAAAAAAAAGAACTTTTTCATGACATTCAAATTCTTTGAGATGTGAACTATTTATTTTCATTCTGAATAGAAGTTGAAATCTGGAATTAGTCACTGATTACTAATATTTTACCTGTGGGTGTTTCATATGTGCAAATACTCCAGGTGTGAAATTGAGTCAACCTTGGAGCGCCTCCGGAAGCTAGAGAGGGAACTTTACTCCAAGGAGAAGGAGCTTGAGGAGAGAGAGAGGAGGCTCAGACTGTGGGAGGAGAGGCTAATGGAGAGGTCCAACATGACTCCCAGCCCAACCTCCCTACTCATGGAGCGCTCCAATATCTCACCGGTATGCAAAACTTAGGTGTATAGAATTTATTTCAAACTGCCATAAACAAAATCAGCTGATACCTTTTTTTTATTATCTTGCCCATGTCTCTGTCTTTATCAGTTCTTCACACCGATATCCATCAGCAGCTCCTCTGGCTCGTTCTTTCGCTCACACTCTCAAGACTCCAACAGCGCGGGGGTCAGCAGTGCTGGTGTCAGCTCTCTCCTTCGCACACTCAGCAACGGAGACACAGAGAGGGGGAGCAGTGCGGTCCTGGAGAGAGGGATGGGTTCACTCGACAGCGCGAGGCTGCACGCCATGATCCGAGGGTTGCAGGGGAGGTTCGGGGAGGAGGATGAGGAAGATGAGGGTACCCTAGAGGAGAAAAGCTGGGGCCAGAGGGACAGAGACGATAGTGGGAATTTGGAGGGAGGAAGGGTGCAGGTGACACTCAGGAGCTTCCCTGGTGGAGTTGTGGAGAGGGAGGAGAGGACATGGGAGGAAGGAGACAGGGAGAGGGGAGGTATGCAAAGAAGCAGGGTGACTACTATTGTCCGAGGGTACTCAGGGGGATTTGGAGAGGCAGAAGGAGAGAGGGAGAGGGAGGGAGGATGGGAGATAGAAAAACTCGGGGACACACTAGAAGAGAGGGGGGTGGAGGGTGGGCTCGAAGGAGGGAGGCTCCCTACCATGTTCAAGGGTCTCCATGGCAATATGGGGGGCTTTGGGGACATGCTGTCTTTAGATATGGATGAGATGGGGGAGATGGACAGACTGGGTGACATGGACATGGACATGAACATGGGCGACCTGGGAATGATGAAAGTCATTGGTCGTGGTGTCAGAAGTGAGCTAGGGGTCAGGGGTCACAGGAGTGACATGGGAGTTGTAGTCCAGGGAGTCAGAGGCGATGTCAGCGAGGCCATCAGCCAAAAGATTAGGGGTGAAGTGGGTGTCATCGGTCACTCTGGGGTGCAGGTGAGCATGCGGGCATCGTCTAATCAAAACTCTGTTAAGAGCTGCAGCGTGCGACACGGAACCAAGATCAACATGGCCACCGCAGCCATGGACATGATGGAGCTCGACTGGTCTGACAGTGATTAAACAACACATTAGCAGACACACGCACAGAAATACACACAGAGGCCAAACTAGAAAGATTTTTGACTCAATGGCACATGCAGTATCTGAGCTACAGTATGTGCGATCTCCCATTAAAAAGAGCTAGCATACACACATTTCTTTTGTTATTTTTTTTTAATTAAATGGAGGAATACTACACCCATATGTGTACTGTGAAGTGGGAAGGAACAAAAAGACAATTTGAGGTTGTACTGTCATGTTGTCAGATTGGCTTCACCTGTGTAATTTAATGTGCTATTAAAACAGATGCATAACATACTGTAAGAGGTACAAGTGTAACAAAATAACACACTTGAAAGCTCTAATGAGGCAGCACTGTGTATTGTTTTTTTTCTTCTTGTGTTTTCTCCTGCTTATAGAGGATCTTGTAGTTTATAGATTTGATTTGTTCCAAACGTGCTTTGACTTTCAGTTCTAACTGTGATCTAGTGTGTGAAGTATTGGCATTTTTCTCTGTACATTTTATCATTTTTCAATAAAAAGGAAAGAAATCTTATTATATTCCAGTCATTTTGCTCAGCTACCTCCATACTCTAGTATTTGTATATATTGTACTGTATGTTAAATACAAAAAAACCCCAAACAATATGGGTCACAAATACAAAAGGGACATTGAGAGCGCTGAGGACCACTTCATCTTCACTGAGACCACTTACACACTGAGTAGCAGAGCCACTCCAGCCAGGACCCATTTGGCAGGCCGCTCCCTGGTTTTTAGACTGAAAGTCCAAACATATGTGGGTCCTCTGATCTTGGTTTTGTAGAGGGGACACTCATAGATATTCCTGGTTTCCTGACGGTCGTTGGGCACAGCTCGAACTGAGATGACAGGCATGGCTGGGGTCAGCTCTTTCAGACGAGCCTCAGCTATCACTCCGGTTTGAGTATCCCATCTTGCACCTGTAGTAGCGCGCAGGTGAAGAAGAGAGGGAGACTTAAATGACCTCCTTGGATTTTTATGCCCCCACTAATTTTCCCAGCTGCTGTTTAGAGCCATATCTGCTGCTCCTCCTGATAAAGTCTTTTTTTTTTGTTTGCAGAGCATCATGGTGTATTTATTATTTTGTGCTATTAGACATTTGTGAGGAATACTGTCCTGAAGAAGTTATGGCCAAAAAAATTGCTTTATAGAATCACAGTGACCTCTGACCACCAGATTCTAATCAGTTAATCCTCGAGCGAGTGGACGGTTTACTCTAAAATTGAGGAAATTCCCTCAAGCTGCGTTGACATATGAAACCAGGACAGACAACTGGAAATCCATCACCAGTGCAGAGGCACATCAATTTAAATGCATAAGATGTTATTTGAACAGAATCACATAGAAGGAGAATTACGCTCAAAGAAGTGACCTGTGGCCCTTCAAGCTGCACCATAATAAACAGGAAATGAGAGGCAGTGTTTGCCTACCTTCCATGTAAAGTCCGTACACATATGCACCCTCCCTGGCAGGCTGGTTGAACTCTTCTTTAAACTTCTTGGTCACGTCCACCGTCAGATTGACTTTATCCAGAGGCCACTCATTCTTACGTGCCAGAGACTGCATAACAGCTGGAATGCAAGGACACAAGAAAATAACTAAGAATTAGAAGTGTACACGTTAGTAGAACTCTTTTCTGTATGCGTACTGTAAGTGTATGTTACCAGTGAGGAAGGACTGTGGGTTAAACAGCCCAGATAGCCAGACAACACTGGGCAGCGACAGGTCCTGAGTCCAGCTGTCCAGCTCTTTGCAGCGCTGCATCACATCGTTATACCTGACATCAAACAGAAAGAGACAGAGACAGTAGTCTGAATGATGTCAGCCATGTGGACACTCAACCCCCCCACAAAATATAACCTCTGAAGAAATGAAAAAAAAAAAAAAAAACCACCATATCGACAGGGTGTAAATAGAGGGGTAGGCCAGCTTGGTCCAGGTATCTGGGACGTTGTCAAAGAACAAGGCTGCTTGCAGCTTCTCCATCTCAGAGGACATGGCCAGTTCACCCTTTGAGAGAGACCAAGAATGTTACAGCACCAAACTACACAGATCAAATCTTATGTATGCAGCATTTTAACATCAGTGAAACATTAACACATATTACCTTTAAGGCACCAGTGTAACTACTGTCACAAATATCTGATGAAGGAACTCAGATTAGTGTGAAAAGAGTTTGACACAGGGGGAATCTGGAGATACTGTCACTGCACGCTCTGCTGTAATGACAGTCTGTGCTGCGATGGCCTCTGTGTCTTTATACCGTCCTGACTTGTTTTCTATGTGTCCTGTAAATAACCGTACAAACACACAAAAGTATCAAGCATACCTTGAGCCCAAGGTCAAGCTCCCTCAGTGAGCGGCGGATCTCATAAATGAGCGTGTTCATGCGCTCACATTCCTGGAAGCAGACCAGGATGTATGGCGACCTTTCAGCTGTCTTGGCAGTGATGTCGGACATGTTGTACTCCTCGGGCAACTTTTCCAGAACTTCATCTAAAATTGATTTCACCTGGATTTGTGTGGAGCAAGCATATAGTCAGATCATGATGCTGGATTCACTGATTTGCTCATTTCTTCCTTGTTTCTCCTAGAATTAGGGAAGTGGTTTAAATGTGAGCCTACTGTGAGTAATTTAAACATTTGGTGAGTATCGGTACTTTTTTAATGTGCTTCATGGCTTAGGATAGATTCAGTCAGTGGTTTAGATCTGTAATTGTCTTTTTAAACCTTCCAAGAAAAAATAACTGTGTATCTACCTTCTCTTCCAACGTTTGCGAAGCTCCTTCTCCAATCACGACATCAGGAGACTGCAGCTCCAGCAGAGTGCGAAAAAGGTTGTCTGATGTCACTGTCAGGAACTCAATTTCTGCATTGGGATGCAACCCATAGTGCACTGGGCTCTCATGGGGCAGCATCTCGTCTATGAAATTATGGTAGCCCTGGCGAAGCAGAGTAACACATTTACTTAAAGAGCTGTACAGTCAGAAATATTTGTATGCAGAGGAAATATTTTCTTATACACTACTGGATTCAATTTACCTGGTAATCCAGGTTGGAGGGAATGACAAACCCCGGTGCCAATGCAAGCTTCCGGTCAAACTGGGAGATACCAAACAGAGAGAAGTATTGTTAGCTGTAGGTGTCAAATACTGTACAAAACACAAAATTATTCCAAACCCAGGGAGCATAATTCCCCAGGTGCACCTGGTTGCCAAGCACTCATGCCAGTATTTTCAGCTTTTATGGACAGTTTATAGTGGAAAAACTAGTGAGTCTGCTCTAACTGGAGCTGCTATTCATCCCAAAATGGCCCCAAGTTTGCACAAGAAAAGCAGTTAAATCTGGCTACTACATAATGCCTGCAGCGAAGCCCGTTCTTTTTCTATAGGCACGTTTGCTGGCACACTCCCGCTGCGTCTTCTTTTAGCCTCAGACACACAAACCTGGTTGGGCTGCATGTATTCTTCCAGATACGTTCTGCAGAGCCGCCTGTCCCAGTCATCAGTGATGTGTCCTCCATACATGATCTCCCCAAACAAATACCTCAGGTCCTCCCACGGCACCTGTACCATCAGAATTTTAAAAATCATTGCCAACGCAATCACAACCTTAATCATCCTGTGGCCCAGTCACTCACAATTCCACTGACATACACCAGTCTTTCAGTCTACACCGTGCCATCCACCCACAGCAACAACAATAAGCCAACCTGCGCATTAGCCTCCAGGTAATTGTAAAGGACATTAACTGATATAGTCAGATCTCCAGTGCTGAATGGATATTTTCTGTTCCAGCCCTGAGGCCCAAACTTCCTCCTCTCTGCCACACAGGCATGAAAGTAACAGAGAGAGAAGAGAATGGTCTTAAACTCCTGCTCACGGCTGCACTGGTCCAGGATGTCCTGGAGAGGGGTCAAAACAAATAAGTAAACTGATAAATAAATGAAAAAAAAAAAAAATCAATAAACAAAACAATAAAAGAGCAACTCACCTGGTCAAAGTTATCCAGTGCAGCATGCAGATTGGCGTGCATGCCTGTAGGAGGTTCATTGGTGATCTTTATAGCATTTTCCAGAATTCCCTGAGTAAAAGATGTAAGTTAAAAAGATCAACATTTAGTGTCACTACTCAACTGTAATTCAAAGGATACAATGGAGATGCAGGTTAAGACAGCTGGGAGCATAGATTCATTATGTAGATGTTAGATTAAAGCGAGGTTACCTTTTTGCATGTGCACTGAATGCTTACCTGTGGGATGATGTGTTCTTGGGGTGTGGATGCCGGCTCAGCGCTCATAAACACTCTGTAGTCTGGATGGCTGTCTTCACAGCAGCGCTCCAGGAGCTTCTCAAGTGAACCCAGCCAGCGAGCAACCAGATGGATGTTCTGCAGGGAAATGGAAACGGATGATCAACGTTCAATATACTGTAGCATACATCACTGTCATTTTTTTTAACAATTTCTTTTTCAGATTCTGTCTATTCTAACATGATAAGAATGTGTTTTATCTATGAAAATATTTCAAATGAGAACATCTTTCTTTTAATCAGACCTGCAGTATAACCCAGTGACCCTCCTCGGCAGCCTTTTCCATGGCAATTTCAGCCACAGTCTCTTGTCCCTGACCCAAGGAGACATTATGAAGCTTCCCAAGGTCAATAGTGAAACCCAGTTTCCTTCCTGGGAAGACACAGGACTGAAATTTTTATGTGTTAACAGACTAAACATTCATCTAGGAATAAACTAGGCCTAGATGAATATACTGTAAATCTCTTTCTAATATGCTCAGAATATACATTACTTGTATTTGCATTCTGAAGTTTTTTTTTTTTTTTTGTTGCAGCTGTCACTGAATTGTAAAGCAATGGCTGCACACTTTACTGAATAATAAATCAATACATTACAGCATATGATCAGACAATTGCGCTTGCATGCATACAGCTTTCTGAACAGTACCCAGTGATTCGACATCTTTGAGTGGGTCCACTCCTGGGGAGAGAATGAAGAAAATAGGGGAGGAAGGACCACTTTCTCTAAAGGACTTTGCAAATTCAGTCTTTCGGCCCTCTGTATACTTCACACCAAGCTTCTCTTCAACAAAGTTCCTAGAGTCAGTTCACATTGACACAAACAAATGAACAAACTCAGCTTTTAATAGTTCTTATATAAAAACAGAAAAAACAAAAGTCAAGTGAGACGAGAAGGGGAAAAAACCCCTCATCACCTAAGAGCATAGGTCATCCGGTCAGGCCTCAGGGCTCTCATCATAATCAGTTTCTGCAGGGAACTTTTCCCCTTCCACTCCTGAGGAAACTTCTCCTTTTCAGGACACTCTGACTCCACCAGCTTCTTCCAGCGCTTGGGTGAGCCTTCAATATCCCGATCCAGACCACGAAACTCATCAGTGAAACTCATCACCTGGGCAAATACGTACAAGGGAGAGAGCAGCTTTTCATTTAGAGTGTAATTCAAATACAGCCAGCAAAAAACAAGTCTTGCGTGTATGTGCTTGTGAACCTTGATGGCGCTCCATGCTGAGTTGGAAAGAAAGTCAAGGGGACTGATATAGCTGTGGTCAATGTTAAAACGCAGCAGGAAGTCTAGCTCTCTCACATCTATCTCCTTACTCATCAGGAGCAACTGAAAGAGGGAGAACGCAGTCAGGGACAAACAGTCTTTCTCTAACCCGTCCACAAACACATACACACCTGGAAGGCTAGCTGTGCAGTAAAGGTGAGCTTGTCTCTCTCAAACAGTCCCCTGCTGATGTAGTTGAAGGTGGAGTATGTAACACAGTCTATGAGCGTGTTTACTCTGCTCTTTACGTCGTCACAGGCCTCCGCCGTCTCCACTGCTTTGTGGAAAACAACGTTAAAGGCCTGAGAACAAAAGGGAAAATCAATTTGCAGGATGCATTTGTTTACTGCATAAATGCCACATTTGCAGATTTCACATAAATGTAGGTATTTTACATCTTATGTTGTCTAGAGTTTTCTGTGTGACAGATTATAGCATTTTGTTTATTTTCAATAGGGAATGTGAAACCTGTGTGCAATCTAGGCTGTGGTCAGCTCCTGTGATCATCTCTGGTTACCTTGAGGCTGAACTGGTACATGGGGTTGATCTTATTGAGATCATTCATGATGAAGTACAGCAGAGAAGCTCTAACGGCGACAGGACGATAGTGTTCTCTGGCTTCATTTATTTTCACTTCATTAACTTTTGCTTCCAGAACCTGAGAACGAGCGATGGCAAGGACAGAAAAAAAGAGAAAATATAAAGGAGGCATACTGGGGAGTAAAAAGTAGGCTTACTCAAATATTTCACTGATGTTACTGCAACCAAGCACACATTTACTCTGTTACCTTCATCTCAATCTCAGCAGCAGTGTGCTTTGTGGTCTCAAGCTTCTCCACCAACACATTGTCACCAAGGAAGTTACTCTCTGCAGCAGACAGCCGGGTTAGCAGTTCGTCCTCCAGAAGCTTCAGCTCAATCTTAAACATGTTCTGCTGCTTTGTCAGTTCACTCTGTAGGAATAAAATGCAAATATATACATGTAACAGACATTAACAAGAAGACACAGAGTTACAGCACAGGTGAAACAACACCTGTTGGCCTCATCAAGCAATGACCTCCAGCTTGCACTGGGGCAGTTTGCAGCTAAATACCAAATGTCTAGCAGAAGAAACAATACATCAAATCAGGCAACTTGGTTCTCAGTCAGAAAAAGGTGGATTCTCCACTTCAGGCAGGGAATGAGTTGCTGCTTGAAGTGTAAGAGTTCGAGAACCTTGGGGTCTTGTACACAAATGGGACAATTTAGAGGGAGACTGCCAGACAGATTGATACAGCAACAGTAAAGAGAGAGCTGGCTTAAGAATGCATGTTGTCCTCCTGGAGAAGCAAAAGGCAGTGGTTGGGGAGAGGGAGGGTTAAACGTCTCTGCTTAGACGACAGGTCTTGTGACCTGGAGCCAAATAGGCGGTACAAAAAAAAAGATAGATGCAGCGACAGAGAAATCCACCAACTGATCCAACCAACCTTGAGCTGCTCAAGGTCTGGTCTCTCTTGATTCACCACCTGGGCCAGGAGCTGGTCCTCCAGTCCATCCCTGGTCACTGTAAAATTAATGAGGGTGGTCTGGGCTTGAATCTCTGGCTTGTAGTGAGGATTGGCCAGCTTAGTGTGGAGAATCAATCTGAAGTCTGGGTGGAAGAAACACTCTTTGTCTCCAACCTTTATACAACTGTAGCAGCAAGACCAAGAAAGAGGAAGAGGGTGGATGTCATGAACTCGCTCTCTTATACATGTAAAAGGGGCATTGTCAAAAAAGTAGTGTATAGGTTATGAGATCCTTACCTATTTACACTCCACCCCGACCTGTTTCCCTCCTTCCTACCTTCTCCCCCCACCTCCCCACCTACCTTTTACTCCACCTTGTAAGACCCTGCCCCTATCCTTTTCCTCACCCCCTTCCTATCCTCCTGTCTTTACCCACTCTCTACCATCCTCCCCCTCAAACTTCCTATCCCTTTTTCTCTTTCTGACTGTACCCTCTATGTCTTCCTTCTGCGCCTTACATCCCATCCCATCCCTAACCCCTACCCCACCTCCTCTGCTTTCAACAGATAAACATGAATTGAAAGGTTCACAACACCATACGCACAGAACTGAACATAGTTCAATACATTTCTGATGTGATGAATCAGCTCTGCGTATGTGTTCATTTTAAAACAAATATGTAAAATTTGATTAAATTGTGGTCCTTGTCTAAATCATGTTTCATCTACAACAAAATATTACAGTTTTGTTTGGCATGTTTGTTTGGGGAATTGTTAAAAAAACAAAAAACAAAAGGAAAAACACCCAACAACTATTTCCAATTAAATTTTCTTATCACATCTGCAGAAAGGAGAAAAATTTCATGCCAGTATTTCTGCGTGTTACCTGCCCTTCTTGATTGTGTGTCGACCCAGGAGGGGGTCAATAACGGGATCAATGGTCTCCTCAAGGTTCTCGATGAGGACCGTTTCCCCTGCCACTACAGCCTGTTCTATAACATCTACATATCTGGAAAAACATTAAACATTAATGGATGAAAAATGTAAAAATAATAGCATTGCTATTAGTTAATGTGTTCATTTGATTGCTGCTAAACAAATTTGCACTTCCTCAAGCCGCATATATGCCCTATATATTACAGCATTTCGGGTATGGTGGAAGTCTCAAGCAAGCATCAACAAAGGCAACACTCACCCCCTCTGCCCCAGACTGACAACCTTGAGGCTGTTACCATAGCGACTCTTGATCCATTTGATGCCCTGCAGCTGAGGGTCGATAAGGAGAGGCCAGCGCTCACCTGCAACAATAAACTCATTATGTGCACATGGAGATTTGCCAAGAAGAAAGCCTAGTATTGTAGTATTTGTAATGCTTGTTATAAATAGTCAGTAGCCACTACTCTAAGGTGATGAGTTAAGTGGAAAAAAATCCACTCACAGTTAGTAAGTATGGTAGCATTCTGGGTAGACATTTTGTCTCCTGGTAAGCCTTCATTGTTCCACTGGGCAACCATTGCATCATCGGTCAACATCGACACTGGATCCAAGCCCTCTGTCATGGGAATGGGGATCTGATAGAAAGAAGCAGAGGTGTGTGCTCATAGAAGAGTAAGACACACAACCTAGCTGTTGTGGAAAGTTTACTGAGGGAAAAACTGCATTTGCAGAAGGAAAACTGTAGGACAATATATTGCTGTTTAAGACTGTAACCTTCTGGCTGCGTAGAAACGGCATCCAGAGATTATCCAGCAGCTCTTTCCTGTACTTCTTTGAGAAGGATCCGGCATAAGAGATGAAGGCTGCGGTTAGGAGGACGTCCCCACAGAGCGTTTCCTCCTGCTCGTGGTACTGAGCAACTGAGTGAGCCCAACGCACATTCTCACTCTGAAACGCACACACAGATACAGTTGTTCTTGGTAACAGATGGAGAACAGCTTGCTATTCCCTGAATAATAAAGCAGACTGGCTGTTACAGTACTGTTAAAAAGTCAGAGCCACCTCTCATTTCTTTATATTTTATTTCCAAGGAACCACATTTTCTTTTAATTTTTAAAAGTGGTCTTGAGCAGAAGTTCCAAGGTTTTCCGAAGGTCTTTCAAAGTTTTTATTTAGACATTGGCTGCTTTTTAGATTAGATTAGATTAGATTAAAGTTTAATAATGCCTTTAGCAAGATTCCTTCAGGGAAATTAAAGTTCCAGTAGCACCTTTTACAGATAAGAAGGGACAAATTAACAAACATATGAATAAATAAATAAACAAATAATAAAACAGACAACAAGGCCGATATAACATGTCTAGCAGAGTAGATATAATAGGATACTTTCAAGATATGTTCAGTCCAGGTCTTGTACCTGACCACTTTTAGAGGAACTTTTTTGTTTGTGAAGCCCCTTCACACTGACCTATGAATCACTCAAGCACGAAGAAGACTCCTAACTTACTCCTAATTTAAATAGAATTTTTAGGCTCTTTGTTATTAGCAGCCAGTTAAAAAAAAAAACACATAATTTGTTCCAATTTCTTTAGTTGAATCTATGAAAAATGCTAAAGACAGATATAAAATTGCATTAATGCACCAACAATGTAACTCTCAAAGAGGTGTGAGCTGAAAACCTGGCATACCAGAATGGTGTGCAGTGTGTCTTTTAAAAAATGAATCAATTTCTCATTTTTCAAGCAAACTATAAAGAAATGACTTTTGCATAGTACTGTATACTCACCTCTAGTCCTTTGACCAGCCGATTGGCTAACTCTATTGTCTTGTTTGTGCGGTTGACCTCTTCCTGAAAGCGAAGTTTCTCTGATGTGGCTTTCTCAAATGCTATTTTCAGAATTTCTAGACTACTATCTAGCTCCTGAGAAAGGAGAGAAGGGAACAGACAAAACTATTACACATTTTGGCATTCGCAAATAACCAATTCACTTTGTTGCCAAACACCAAATAACCCAGCCTGTTCAGTCTAAACAGACGTACGGCTAGTTTTTTCCGGAGGGCCTCTAGTTTCTCAGCAGCCTCAGCCAAATCAGCATTAGCCTGAGTCAGGCACATTCTCTTCATCTCTACCTCGCAGAGGACCTGGAAACAAGCACACGCTTACTTCTGAAACTAAATTACAGTATTACCTTTGTTTTAATGCATTGTATGAATACAAAATAAAAGATTACTGCTCATATTCATCAACAAATTCGCCCAATATTACACAACCCTCACAAAAACCAAGATCAAAGAGAAGAGACTTACAAAAATCTATCCGAGGCAGCACAAGTTTTGGAGAGAAAGGTAATAAACCAAATCAAACAACAACCTCAAAGTGTTGTACACAGAAAAAAAAATCCCATCGCACAATGGATTAGCTCAGGTGACACTAAATATATATGGCAGATAGGTTATACAGTATGTGTACCTCATGGAAGCGGATGATGTTGATCACCCATGCACAGAGGCCCGCGGCAGCAGAGGATTTCTGTCGTACGAATTCGGGGTTGAACTCTGGGTCACTGAGGTACTCGTCTCTCACACACTTGACCGTGGCCTCGGGGATGCGCTCTTTGTCAAAGTTTACCAGAGCCTGCAGGAAGTCATCCACCTGGACATGCAAAGGTAGATGCTAGAGCAAATGGTGTCCATGTCCATACTTACAAAAAAATATTTTGCAGCTGTTTTGAATTCTAAATCACGAGCAGGAGTCGAGAAGCATAATTAACTAAAAATTCACAGCTTCGGGGTATGAACCTTGTTTTATGCATTACATTCCTCATCACAGCACAGCGCCTCACTGAGGTTAAACATCTCTTTAAAAAAAAGAGACTGTTTGGGCCAAGGCAGTACCAGCAACACAGGATAAAGGGGTTATAAAAAAATATGATGGAAAACTATGTTATAAAAGATGAAATATGAATGGGTTCATCAAGAATCAGCAAATCAGATTTAAAAGTACAAGTTGTCACATAGCAAAAACCATGCGGTGCAAGGATGAACAATAAAAGAGAAGGTCATGTTTTAAATGTACAACATTTTTTATCTCTGATTAGAGGCCCCGCGACCCTGAGAAGTATAAGCAGAAGAAAATGGATTAGAGAGTTGTTTTTTTTTTGCTTTATGTATCCATCCATTTATTTTTGTAATAGCATTCAATTCATGTCCACAGGGGGACTGCACCTATCTGAGCTGACCCAATATGGCCAACACAGGGAGACAGACAACCATTCCTGCTCACATTCACACCTACGACCAGTTCAGACATGCAACCTAACAAATATTTACTTTGGACTGTGGGAGGAAGCCCACATGAAGCCCACAACCATTAAATGAAGGAACACCAAAAGAGCTCACAATAAAACATCACCTTGCTCATGACCACCTTGGATGCCTTCCAGCTGCGATCTTTGGGGATTCGGCCTTGAGGCGCCAGTAGCACTAGAACAGCTGCTGAGACGTTGGTGACAATGGCTGGAGGGTTGGGAAACGTCCTCAGCTCTGTCAGGTTTAACTAGATCAAACAGATGCACACGAATACACAGACACTCACGCTTTTATTCAGGGGGCTGAGACGGAGACAGCCTTATTACATTTCTTTTATGCTTGCAGTGGACTCATAAAATAAATTGAATGAAATAAAATAAAGCAAATCAAATGCACTTAAAGCATTAGGATTCCTGTATTAATGTGTGTGCAAGCACTTTACTCTGTTCAGTGTATTGAGAGCTGTGTTGGCTGCCTGTAGGGCAGGTTCAGCCTTGGCCAGGTCCTCTTCAGTCTCCTGTTGCTGTTTGGTCACTTCAGCTTGGATTGCTGCCACCTGAACAATCACAAAAATCAAAATGTGTTCATTCACGTGCTATGAATGGATTGTTGCAAGTTTGGCTTATTTCTGTCCTGTGTTATTACTCCTCTGCCCTCTCTACTCTGATGACCCTCTCCTTCACAAAGTGGTTTAAAATGAACCTCAAAATGTGCAGAAAATACAGCAATTTAAGTCGAGTATTTTGCTGCTTGAGAGGCCCTAGAATCCCACTCTTACCCTGTGCTCCTCAGCATCAGCTACAGCTCTCTCTTGGTTGAGCTTGTCTGTCTGTTGTCCTATTTTAGCAATGAGGGCTTCAATATCTGTGTTTCTCTGCCACAGCTCGACCTCCTGCACCGCCAACTTGGCTTTGAGATCCTCCACCTGAAAATAAAGAAACATGCCAAACCTTTGCATACATTGGTGCAATGTGTTGTTTTTTCTTCCCTGACCTGTGACGCGGTAGTTTGCAGTTTCTGAAGTCCATTCTCTAATCTTTCCATCTTTTCAGTCAGCTCTGTGCGTTTCTTTCTCAGCAGGTTGTCATACAGCTTCATAAATTCTAGGAAACTCTTTGGTGTGGTGTAGTTGAAGTGCTTCTCATTCTGCTGGTACTTGACACTCACCTGTATAGTATATTCACAACATATCATATCAAAGAAGATATCAAGAGGGGTTATCGCTCACAGTGCTCTGCAGTAGCTCTTACCTCATTGACACTTGTGTGCGCATACGAGATGAACTCACTGATTGATGCCCTCACATTTGGCTGTGCAATATGAACCCACACACGGATTCATAAAAGAGTAAGAACCATTTTCTTATTTAGTTATTCATATAGATGTATGTGAATAAAAATGAGAATGTTTACGTTAATAGTTATTTTAGCTCCTATTTATGATATTTATTGGCATAACATGTAAAGAACACTTGTATGATCAGCATCAGTGTTAGAAATTTTAAATCATATTCAAGGTTAAATTGCAGCTTCAGGCAGTATCACAGACAACTGGTTACTTTGCACGTAAACATTTTGATTCTTCAGAAGTGAAGTCGTTGTTACCTCCAGTCCAGGTATTTTCTCTATGAAAGTGGAGCTGACGGACTGCAGAGCAAGCTGAGGCCAGGAGTGGAACCAGTCTATGGCAGTACAATTTACTAGAGCTGGAAACTTCCGTGCACGTGTCCTCAGTGTGAATCCAACTGGAGAGAAACATAAGACGACCTGGAGGACAGAAAGGGTGGTAGAAGGATTTGGTATGAAGAATATGGTATGATTATATCATGGCTGCTACTTGGTTTGTATTATAGACCTTGAGCTGTCTTCGTATTCTTTCGATGAAAAAGCTCCAGCAGTTGTCTCTGGTATCTATGAGTCCTAATCCCCTCAGCTCCATACGCATTGATGTAACAATCATATCTGCGTCTTCATCATTAAAAAGGTCTGGAATATCCCCTAAAATGCAAACAATGCAAGCTCAGTGTGTATTTGTTCTTCCTGGTCTATGTGACAAAATAAGCTTTCTCTGCTATCTATTCAAATCCATAACGCTGCTCTGATACAGCCTGTTTAGCCCAACCTGAGGCCAGCATGTCGTTGATGAGCACCAGGAAGCGTTCATCTGGAATCTGGGCATCTGTATGAAGAAACACTGTCCCAATGTTCTTTACCCCCACCTTTATATACAACGCAGCAATATCACTCTGCAGATGAGGGTTGCAGCAAACATGAAGAAGGGAAAAATATCTCAAATCATTCAAACAGATCAGATACGAATTACAGGAGTAATCAGTCCTGATGATTTGCATGTGCAAATGCATAATTACCTTGAGGTCACTGATTCCGTAACCTTTCCTCAGCGTGATCTGGAAAACTTCCAGCATGCTGAGGAAGGCAGCCAGTCGACACAGACTCTGCTTCCCGCTGCCCCCGACCCCAACCAGCAGGGCGTTACCATAGGGGGCCTCCAGGATACGACTGATACGACACCTGGGCACAAACACAGAACTGATGGTGTGTTTTGCGTGTCTGTGGTTTACTTTTGCTCTGTAAATGATTTTTTGTCCACGTTTGTATGCATCTGTCTGTAGTTAGTATACACGTGTCTGTGTGTGTTTCTTACACATGCTGGATCGCCTCTTCAAACAGTACCAAGTCCATGACGGCATGCAACTCATTATAATGCTCCAGAGCATCAGCCAGTGTCTTCTGGAGCTTCTCCCAGTCTGAAGCCTGACAAAAAAGGAAAAATAAACAAATAAACTTGTCTCTTTTGAGGAAAGCAGCAGTGCCCAAACCACTGTGTAAATGTAAATTCCATATATAATGAAATTAAGATACCATACGCATATAAAAAGAAAGGAAATCTTTTTGCTAATGACATTCATTGTTATTTTGTTTCTGACAGAGCAGATATGGCAGCAGAATCTGTGCCACAGGGTCACTAAATATGCAAACTACAATACCAACAATTAACTAAACTGATTCAATTTATTGAATAATTAAACTCACATAAAGTATTTTATTACATTCTTAACTTTTTATTTTAAGCTTGTGTGTGTGTGAATGTGCCAAACCTGGTGATAGCGAGGCTCTCCCACTCCCTGGGAAAAGTGGCAGTACACCAAAGGCTGGTGGATAAAGATGGCCTCATCCATTCCCTGAAGAAATTGGCAGAAAGAGAAGAACAAGCAATAAAATACTGAACATATTGCAGACTTTAATGTTTAGAAAAAAATGACTGATAAAAACATTTGTTGCTCAGTGCTGTACATGTTTCAAATATTTTAAAAATTGAGGTTGAATTTTAAATTCCCCTGTGTCTTACTTCAAAATATCTCTTGCCAGTGTCCAACAGGATTTTATTGAAGAGTTCTACATCTTTTTCCTCCATCAGTTTGTCTGAGTAGACCCTGGAGCTCTCATGAAGCCACAGGTGAACCAGGTCCATGGGGTAACGGATACTCTCTGGCAAGGCAAATAGGATGCCCTACACACAAGATGTATCAATAATTAAATAACTATACCATGAGATTACTATTGACACCAGGAGTTTTTCATATTGATCAACATTTCTAACACAACTAGAATCCAGGTATCTCCAAAGGCTGAGTTTTTTTAATAAGCCTCCACTGATAACAGCCTTGTTAACTCATCCATATGATGTTTTCGTATTTGCTACAATGAGTGAAAAAAAGTGAACAGCATGAGTTTAATCCACTCAAGAAACTGATCTTTAATAGAAGTAAACACTGTGATCCTTTCAGCTGTGTTTTTGTGTTTTACTGTTATTTAGGATGGCTGCACAAACTGCATTACCTGAAATATGTTGGAAAGGTCTCGCAAGTTGAAGATATAGTGGAAGCGAATGGCTGTAGGAAGAAAGTTCTGGCTAATTTTCTGGTGCAGGCAGATAGCTGCCTGTTTGAGGAGAAGCAAAGATAGTGACACAGAGAAACAGATAAATGTTGTATCAATGTGGAAGCATGAGAAAAACAGAGCAAGCCAGGTTTTATTGTGAATGAATGTCATAAGTGTACAACACCTGTATGAGAGTTCCAACTGAGCGAGAGACCCCGTAGCTAAATCCTCCCTGAAGGAAGTGAGCTGACAAGATGCTGGAGAAGATCGTAGCTAGTGCATCAGCACTGGGGAAATGCACTGCAAACACTGAGAAATGTCTCTGAAACGGAGAGAGAAAAATATTTTACCGTCAGGTATCTGTGGCCCCACTCATACTGAGAAAGTTACATTAGGAACAGCCTCTAAAATCTTTTTATGAACCAAACAGTGTGATTATCTGATTATCTTTTGCAAGCACAAACATGGTTCCACTGTATACTAATCATTCTAAATAAATATTTAACAGCATTAAGATTTAAATCATAGTGATTGAACATAGTTTCAGTAGATGGAGTAATCTTGATACTAATATTTTTGGAACAATACAGTATAGACTAAAAAACTTACAAATGTGTGTGCATGCCCAGCAGTACCTGTAATCTGGGGTTGATAGAGAAGCTTCCAGCTGTTGGGTTCATACAGGTGATGTACTGGCAGTTATGGATTTCTTTCAAAACCAACCGCTGTCTGTCATACCTAAAAAGTTCTGTTTGTTAAGATTCAACCAAACCACCAAATTCTGCGTAACAGCTGAGTACAGTCTGCCAGTATGAAAGCAGTATGAATATGCATGTCTATCTTGTTTTACCAGTGGCTGTAGTCAAGATGCTGGCGGATGAGTGTGTGTGGCTGGACAGTCCCATAAACATCCACCTCAGGCATGTTGAGGTCATCTATGAAGTAGATAAGTCTCTTGGCAGTGGGAGGACCAAATTTACGACCAGCTTTCTTCTCTAGAGGTTTCTCCAAGACACCTGGAGCCCGTTTAATACATGAGACAATAGAAGAAAATGACAAACTGACAACGGTCTTCACAGAAACTCACAGGCTGACTGAAAATCTGAATTGCAATTTGAAAAAGAATAAATGAAGATAAATTGCAGAATAACAAGTGTGATGATTCGATGAAGGCCGTGCAATTCAACAAGTATGAATAGGCAAATGCAGCAACACTTCATACATTAATAAAATTAATATGCCATTTATTGGATATAAAAATATTTTGGTGAGTTATCCTCATCAAACAATAAAGAAGCAGTAATTTAGTAGATACAGCAGTCAAGAAATCAACACCTAAATTCACTGTGCTTTCACTCTGTCACACAACTGTTTGTGTATGCTCATTTCAGAGGTTCTTACGCTGCAGCATAGCAGATGTGGTGTAGTAGTTGAAGGGGACTTTTGCCACCATGTAATCCTCCTTCAGCTTACTGACTTTATCAGACACCAGAATGGTCTTGCCCACTCCTGCATTGCCCACTAACATGATAGGTTTGCCTCTCTGAAGCAGAAGGTCCATGAAGTACGTGAGGCAGATGGTTTCTGGAGTGTGCACGAGCAGCGTCTGAAACAGACGTTGGATGACGGCACTGAGAGATCTAATACAGCGTGTTACAATGTGCAGGAACTTTTTGCCTGCAGTAGACATCCACACACATTCATTAGTACAATCACACACCTGTAATGGAATATCAGGCTCCAGCTCAAATGGCACCATCTTCTCACTCCACGGAGTAAACTTTTTGGTCTCAGGGTCAATGAAATAGTCAAAGACAGTCCCCTGTGAAGGAAACTTTACGGCTCTCATCTCTTTGGACCACCAGCGGCTAAAATCAGCACGGTAGTCACTGAGCTAAAAAGGTAAAAACATTGTTGTTACGTGGTATAATAATGTGAAATATCTGTAGTGCAAAATACCAGAATTAGGAGTTAGATACACACATGATCCTGAAAGAGAGCCCCTCCAAAAGCCCAGACGCAGGCAAAGACAAAGTAGATCTCATAGAGTTCTCTGGGAGAATCGGCTGGAGTGTTGTCCTCAATCAGCAGGCAGTCCAACAACGAGCACAAAGTCTGATCAAGCAAAACACAGGAATGCTACAGGTGACTGAACAATAGCTAGTATCATGTCTGATAATAGAAAAGAGCTCTTTAATGCTCCTTAAATATACAGCAGCTCTGCGGGCTGCAGGTGATATCCATAAAAACATACATGTACCTGCACCATGCTGTTTTCTGGGATGGGTGTGATGGTTTTCAGGTTGCAGCGGACTTGTTCCAGACAATATGGCACATACTTGTCAAACAAAATAGTGAGGTTGGCTCGCTCTGACTGTGCTTGTCGGGTGTCTATCCAACTTGTCACATAACTGAGAACACAGCAAAGGCAGCACTGCTAACCAAAACAGAACTTCAGAAAAATCAAATGAACGACTCCATGATTTACGCGCTGTGTGTGTGTCTTACGAGCTCCAGCCCAGGTCCTGTGGGTTGACATAGAGTATTCCTGCCCTCGACACTGTAGCTGGAGTAG
Organism: Archocentrus centrarchus; assembly: GCF_007364275.1. Classification (NCBI taxonomy): domain Eukaryota; kingdom Metazoa; phylum Chordata; class Actinopteri; order Cichliformes; family Cichlidae; genus Archocentrus; species Archocentrus centrarchus. The sequence goes on from NC_044362.1 coordinate 13,290,061, forward strand.
CAGCTTTCAGATGTGAGATTTCAAAGAGTAGACGCATGGAGGAGGACAAACCGATCCTCTCGTTACTGGCGAGAGTCAAAACCTGGACAGTAAAGGGAAAACCAGAAGCAGTGGAGCTTAGGCACTGGTTCAAAAATAAAAATAGCGGCTAGTGACTGGCAGTGGCAGAAATGTACATACACATCACTTACTCATGTGGAATTTGGGTAAGTTAATGCAAAGAAAATGACATATTCAAACTCCTAGATGAAAGACACAAATGTAGCATTAGGAAACTGTAAACAGAGATGATCTCTTGCCTTATTGTCATCCATGACTGTGTTGAGTGACTCGATCCACATAGGGTCAATATCCCCATCCAGAACAATCCATTTGGGTCCATCATGGCCCACTGAGGTCAGCTCTCTCATGGTAGAAGAGAACAGACCTATAAAAACAAATAAACAGAAACACAAACAATCATAAATTCACTTTGTTTACGTTTTTTTTCCAACACTAAACTATCACTAGGGCATCATATGTTGTATTAAAGCAAAATTGTGAAGTAAATTTACTGAAACAGGAGCGGACTGTGAAATAGAAAAAGTACATTAACTTACTAATTATTTCTGAGGAGAGGCTTTGGAATAAATTATGGTCTTGGCACCAAAATAAATCAGACTTGACAGTGACCCAAATTCTGGAGGAAAAACTGGTTCTCTTGATCATCATTTATTGCACATTAATTCTCTTGTATAATCCCCAAGCTTCTCACCATCCTTCCACTCTCTGGTAGCAGGGTGCAGGTATCCAAACAACTCATCTGTAGTAACAGCTTTAGGATTAATATCATTCCATATGGGCTTCATCTTCATGTTTGCATAGGTCCGATAGAGGGTCTTCAAGATCTAGTACGTAAAAGAGATAATTTATATAAATGTCTTTAGTCGATATGTTTAGACAGATTTTGGCTATAAGGAGTTGGATTACACAGACACTGTTTTCCAAAATACAAGCACAGTCTCTGTTTTGAAATGTACAGTAGTTTAGTTAACCTGGCTCTTTCCAGTACCCGGTCCACCTACTATAAACACAGAATGTCTGACAGCCAGCAGCTCCTCCAACTGGGTCACCTGCAAACATGGACTCACATTAACATGAAAATATATTGTAAAATATTGCAAGTTAACTCAAAGAGATGTCTCATCTTATAATTAAAAAAAATAACTTATCCAACTAAAATTGACTGGAGTATTTCTCTGCACATGCTTCACCTAATAAAATTTATTTTAGTTTTTGTGTTGACAGATAGGCTAACATACATCTGCCTGTGCTCTTGCCGTGGCAATGGAATCACAGTATTAACTTTACTTTATCAAATGTATTTTACAAAGCACAAACCTATGTGTAGGTGTTCATTTATCCTCCTGTGGGAATTATGCATTCCCCCAAGTTAAAATGATCAACTCAGAACTAAGTCTTCATTAGCTTAAATGAATGTGTTAGTGAAGTGATATGTATATGGCACATCAATTTAAGCTAAATATATATATATATATATGAAGTTTTATGAACTGGATGTCTGTATCCCATTATTCCCTGCAGTATTTTGCAGAGAATAATGGGAAAAGGAGCAACCACAGTGAGCTGTTTGATGAAGAGCTGCAGGTGACAGGCTCCACAACTCCCAACTTCACAGTGGGGTAACAGGTCCTTTCACTGTGCTCTCCTGTTTGCAGACTCATGCCAGGCGTGTATAAAACCACATCACGGTTGCTCACAGAATGATGGAAAAAGGACAATAACCCCCTCACTTTTTTATTACTGTATAACAACAGTTTGTTTTGTTTTCCTGAGAATTCAGTGACATGTTTTAAACTACATTCACTGTTAAAACCAGTAATTAATGGTCTTACCATATAAATCAGGAATTAAATCTTAGAGACTGTAACTATAGCATATGCTAAAACAAAGCAGCACCTTAAGTATGAAATTTTCCTCCGGCTGCAGACGCAGCTCACTGACGGACTGGCGAACAGCATTTTCTAGCTTTGGGTCTCTCTTCCTGGGCACATCCAGCTGTGGAAAGAGGTCACTGATCAACCCAAGGAAGATGGGAACATCACTGGTCACGATCTTAGGCAGGTTGAAGTCCCTGAGAGCCCGCATCAGCACCTGCAGAGGAAAAAATGGCCTCACAGTTTTGATGCCACATGGCAATTCCTGATAAACTTTCTGGAAAGAAAATTCGTTTGTATCCATGAGAGCTGAGACACTTCAGTGTGAACCGCAACTTTCATTGGTGATCACAAAGAGTGATTTATGTTCTGGTTCTATTTCTAGTTCTCTGAGTATATTATTATTTTCCAGTGCTGCTGCTGAGTTTATCTTTACTTCTAGTCCTTGATTCCTTGTTTGACGGTGCTAGTTCCCCTCTGTGTCCAACCTGTCCTGGTCTCATCTCAGTGTTTTATCCTTAGCCTTGCTTGTGTGAAGTCCATCTTGTCTCCCTGGTTGTTTATGTTTCTGTCTTTGGTCAAGTTCAGATGTTTGCATCTGTGTCTCAGTTTGAGTTACTTCCTGTCTTATTTGGATAGTATCTTGACTCTTGTGTGCTGTGTTTAGTTTTGCTTCCTTTGTCTTGTTTCCCCAGTGAGTTTCAGCCATGTTCCCTGGTGTTTCCCCAGCTTCCTAATTCCCTGGTGTGTGTATATACTGTCTAAGTCTTCTTCTGTTCATTTCTGGTCATTTGGGTCCTACTCTGCCTGCCACACAGCTGATTTATGACAGGGATACACACCTGTTCTTCAGGTCTGCTACGGTCCTCCCTCTTCAGAGATCCGGCCACAACCAGGACTGATTTGATAGCCCGTAAACCCCAATCATAATGATCCTGAGAAAAAAAAATAGCTGTAAAATGGTAAGTTCTATCTATCTATCTATCTATCTATCTATCTATCTATCTATCTATCTATCTATCTATCTATCTATCTATCTATCTATCTATCTATCTATCTATCTATCTATCTATCTATCTATCTATCTATCTATCTATCTATCTATCTATCTATCTATCTATCTATCTATCTAAAACTTACTAAACAAGCATAGCAATATGTGCTATTTAAATGTTTTTGTTTGTTATATCAGTGGGACACAAACAGCCAGTTTCTCACACATAAATTAAGCTGAGAACTAAACTACAGCAAAAGGGCCTTATATTTTTTGTGCAGTCACAAAGCTCAGAACAAAGAACTCCACACAGTATAAGCAAAAATAGTTTTTTTTTGTTCATATACTATATTCACTATACCACACACAGATAACCTGGATTATAAATAAGAAGTTTCTGGTGATTAATCTTCACAGCTAGACACAAAACTAGAATCTGAAAAATGAAACTCCAACATTTCAAAGTCAGAGAAGCTGTTATGGCGCTATTCCTTTGCATTATAATAAAAGGTGGAACAAAAGCTGATCGCTGTAAGAATGCTGACAGGGAAATAAAATTTCTATTCCTCACATCGCTTTCTTTTAACAGTCTCCTAAAACAGCACCAGCATTCACAGTTTAGTCAATGTCCTGACAAATTGGTTATATGTACGTACTTGTTTGGATAGCAGCTCTTTACAAAGTGTGTAGAGACTGATGAATTTGCGCGCCAGCAGCCGCGCATCTATGAATCCTTCAGCCACCAACATAATCTCACAGATGAGTTCAAAGTCTGGGATCACCATCGCACAGGGCCTGAGAATTTAGCAAATTAGCCAATAATATACTAATTATTAATACTAATACTAATCTCTGACATTTATTCATTGCACCATAAAGGCCCCTCTTCATCTCATCATATCAGACCTGAATAGAGCCTTGAGGTTCTCCGGGAGCTCTGCTCTCCCAGCATAACCTGGGTTCAAAGTGATGAAGATTCCTACTGTTGGCTTCAGCTCAATCTCCTCCCCCAGAAAATGAAACCTACATATACACAACAGCAAACACAGACTGTTAATGGATGCTCAGAGGAAATGGATTCATAGACAAATGTATAGATAGTACAAAGTGCAAGTGATTATTTTCACATATACCTCTGTTTTTTGTTGCGTATAGCATCCTGTATAGTCTTGACCTGCACAGCAACCACAGACAGAACGTCCACTGAGATCCTGTTGAATTCATCAAAGCAACCCCACACTCCTGTCTGAGCCAGACCCTTATAGATGTTACCTATGGACTGAAAAATAAATGTGACAATATGGATGAATAAATATCAATGACAATAAAAAAAAAATAAATGTGGCATAAACGGGCACTGGGAAGAACATTTGTGCAGTCCAGGCTACCTTATAGTCCATCTGTTCAGAGCAGTTGAACACATACACCATGATACCCAGAGAGCGTCCAAGGTCCTTAGTAGTCTCTGTTTTACCAGTGCCAGCTGGGCCTGATGGAGCACCACTCATAGTCAGGTGGAGGGACTGGGTCAGGGTTATGTAACACCTGACATCGGTAAGGTTGAGATTTAAATCATAGGAGAAAGAAAAAAACTGAGATAACTTGGATACAATAATTTGTGTATTTGAAAAAAATGTAGAATCAAACCAATAATGTAACATATATGTGCAGTATGCATTGTGAATTATATAGAAAGTGTCAATATGGAAGATTTCAGTATTTACCTCCACCAAAGTGGGTTTGTTTTTGGTATCGTTTGTCTAAGTCTTCAAGGTCAACTTAGTGCGTTATTGGCCGAAAACTGACCAAAAGCCTTATAACTGAGAAACTATGATTTTCACAAGTGTGGTGAGAACTGTCAACATATAGAAAGTACCATACAAAGATTTAAAATATCATTTGACATTTGATCTCTGACCTTTACTTCAAGGTCAGTAGAACTGAAGGTCAAAGTGACAGTAATGCCATAAAGGGCTATTTATTTAAACTATGTTTCTTATTGCCATTTTTTGTACTGACAATATAGAGACATGCAGGGAATGATATATAGGAATTCTATATGAACCTTTGACCTGTTCTTCAAGGTCAAATAAGGTCAACCTTGAATAAAACCTTTGATTTTATCTTTAAAACTCTGCTTGAAATTCTACTGCCTTTGTGTTGGAAACATTTAGGAAATGATGTCGGTATTTCACATTACAGTTTGCATCCAAATATTACATTTGACTTCTGACCTCACTTTTACATTTCACATCTGCCTTTCTTTCAAGTTGACCCCAAAAATGTGTTACATCTTTAAAGAAATTATCATCAAGAGAAAGAGAATGAGCTGCCTAGTTAGTTAGAAATAGTTAGAAATACACACTCACCCATTCATTTGAATGGGTGGTTTGACTGGTACTGTATACTGTAGTATGATATGTAGTATAATATAATACACTCAGTAGAGCGCATACCTTCCCCAACCCAAATTTTCTATGTGCCGATACTATGTTGCAATACCACCCAGTGTTGTCAGACTCCATCAGGTTCAGAAATGTTAACTTTTTTTCTCCAGAAATTTTCATGGAAATCTGTTCTGAATTTTCTGGGTTAGCCGGCTAACAGACAGACAGACAGACCAATGCGGCTGAAAATGTAACCTCCCTCCACCCATCAGTGGATGTGGTAATAAGCTCACATCATTCATCTCCAGTTTACAAATCAATACCTCTTATCCATTACCTACTATGTTTGTGTAATCAAAGTTAATAAAAGAGAAACACGCACATCCAAAAATTAACCAGGGTGCTGGATCCAAGCGAAACTCAATAAAAAAAACAAAAAACGTCCAAAACGTCACTGTTTTAAATGTTGATGGATTAAAAATTTTTCTAGGAGCTCTTTGGTGTGCGGACCTCCTCCTTTTTTTTATTGTGTAATCAAAGTTAACATCTGTCATGCTGCCCTGACCTGATTTTTACTGCACTACAAATTTCTTAAAATACATTTAAAAAGTACAAAGACAACAAAGTGAATACATACAAAAGACAGTGCTATTCCCTTAAAAGTAAATACTGCCCTGGGAGTGAGTTGCCTTGGTGGAGGTTTGTGCTCGCCAAGTGTTTTCTGTTGTGTTTTATTTTTATTTGAACAGAAGTGAGGGATAAAGCACAGCTATCTCCTTCTTTGCACATACATTTTGCGTGGGTGCTGTCTACTACCAAGCTCTAGAAAGCTTGACTGTGGCATTAAGATGTTAAGTGCTACGGTGAAGTAGCCTTATTTGTAGTGACAAAGGAAGTCTACGTATGTCCTTACTCATATCTAAAAGGATCTCTCTTTAAAATACAGATAATTAATAATGTGTACATTCTGTGTACTTTCGCACAGGTTTGGTTGACAGCACACATACCTGTCAGTGAGTGGAGTGATAACCAGTCTGTTAGTGTTCCCCAGGTATTCATAGCTAAACTGGAACTGAGCGTCACAGATGTTAACGTAACAGTGTCTCATTTCTTCATCCCAGCGATGCCGTAACTGGGACAGCCATGCAAATGCCTGTCCTGATGTCACCTGAAAGACGCATACAACAGCATCAAGATGGTCTACTAACTAAAGCAATACTCATTCAAAATGATATCTAATAGTAGCAGCACCTTTTGAGTAATGAGATTGGCGACCACATCTCGAGCATGTACATCAATAGTGCAGACAGTCATAATTTTCTGTCTGTCTCCAGGGGTTAAGTCTCCGAGCAGCATGTGAATTAGGGAGTTGAGCTGTGTGATCTAGAAAACCAGAATTCAGCAGACATCAGTGACACTTACTAACCTAACAACATCTTGCTTTATGGCACTACCTGTTTCTTGTTGTAGTCCTTAAGAGCTGTCTCAAATCCTTCCTCAACCCTCTCAAAGGCAATACCCACATCTGTTGCCCACCACACCTGACTACCAGTCAACCCCACCTGTTGATAGAAAGGAAGCACAAGTGTACAACAGATAATCTGTGTGTTTATGACGTTGCAATGGTAAATCTACAGACTATGCATTAACAGACCTGTGCAGGGTAGTCAAACAGCCACTGGTCTCTGGGTTTGTCCTCATAGGCAGATACAGCTTCCTGTATCTCCTTTCGAACTGTACGGCGCATGGTGTTCTCTAAGGAACTTAACCAACACTCCGCCTGAAGAAAAATGGGAAATTATAACACAACAACTCTAAAAAGGCACAGGAAGCTGTCTATTACTGCTATACCTAGAGATGCAAAAACATGTACTATGAAACAAGAGAGAGCAAGAGCATATCTCTGCAAAGGGTCTGTGCTATATGCCTATATAAATAGGCAATTGTGTTGCTATGATTGTGGTCTCTTTATATACCATCATAAAGCAAGTTTTGCAGCCTTGTATACCATACAGTAGCTCTTAGCTCAGGGTAACTGTACTAGTGTATTTGCACAAACAGTACTGTTTTCGCAGTACCTGTCCTTCACAGGCACAGGGCTCAGAGAACACAACATATTCTCCCTCTCGACTGTACATCCCTATCGCAACTGCCTCGCCCTCCTCCCCTCCTCCTCCATCCTGCTCTGAGTCCTTGAAGCGAAGATCTGCTATATTGTCAAACAGCTTCAGCAAGTGTCTGGTCACCTGGAAAAACACAGATGTGTGCACAAAAGACACGAGGACTATCTTTCAGTTTCTTTTTTATAGGCTTTGATCTTAACAGACCCTGATCTCTTGGCTGGAATTATATAAAAAATGAAAAAAAGAATATAGGACACCTTTTGCCTTTCATTATTGCCTTTTTCGTTTTAACTTTTTCCACTCTATACTGAGATATATTTTGAAGAATATACTCTACTGATGTGCTGTCAATCTCTTTATACATTCTTTCTAGAAGAACATTATTAAATTGTAATCTATCACCTGTCTGGGCTGCGTTCCCTTAGACACAATCTCCAGTAGATCTGAGGCAGAGACAAAATAAAATCTGGGGAATGTCAGTCTCTTGGTCTCCAGGTATTCAGCAAGGGCCTTCTCACATACAGACAGCCTCTGCTGTAAGGTTTCAAGGCTCTCCAGAAAGCCAGGGTTGTTGGTGACATCTACTACATTACTGTTCTGGACCACCTCAGTCATCAAACTCTGATTGAAACAAATAAATAAATAAGTAAGATAGAGTAAAGGGAGAAATTCAAAAAGACATACAACATGATGGTATAATCAGAAGGCAGGTATGTGGTATGTGTTACCTGAAAGTCTGTGTGTATTCCCTGAAAGCGTTCGGCATCGTTGGCCAGCTGGGAGCGGATGTCGTGGCTGTTGGTGAAGATGCTGTTGAGATGGGCCCAGGTCCTCTGGACAGACATCCAAGATGAGATGACGAGGTCTGCCACCATCAGCTTCCTCTGCCATCCACTTACCTCTGCCTGGAAATACTCTATGTACTTACTCATCAGGATATTCTGCAGCTGCACCTGAAGTTGAATTAAACAGTAACTTTAGTTGGCAACCTGAAGAAACTCTGATGAGTTGCTCCTGAAATGGCATGAAAATATCGATATTTCCCATTCCCTATGCATTTGTATGTCTCTTGATCTGAGCAGTCTTAGAGGGGTCATTAATAAACCCAAGCCCTTCATATTAAAATATATTATGAATCACTGGGGTGTAATTTGTGTTTTGTGTATGTAATCTGTATCACATGCTGTGATAGACAGACACACCTGGTTGTCCTCCAGTGTCTCTATCAGATTCTCATCAGCTTTGAGCAGAGGGGTTCCTGTGCTGGCGTGAGTCTCATAGGACAGCGACATAACACTCCATGTCTGGGTTATCTCCGCCAAAACCTAAAAGGCAACAACAGATACGCAACTTTACAGAGACACCTGTCATTTAAAAGCAAGGAAAAAACAAACATAAGGAACTGCTGTAGGATCACCTTTTTAAAGGGATGTTAATATGTAATCCATTCATTTCTATTTGTCTATCTTTGTTTGTGAGTTTGGCTTTCTGAATCATGAATGTGTGCTCTAAGAATACAGTGAAAGTTTAGTCAGTGCTGAAATACTGAAATCCAAATCAAAAATCCATTATTACACATCTAGATATATTTCTCTTGCTTGGTTTGGAGTCCTACTTTCTCAATGCCCATTTCTTTCACAGCCTTGTCCACTATGGTTTTAACCTCATCCTCCACACGATGAAGCTGCAATTCCAACAGGTCCCCCAAGGTGGTGCCCTCGTCCATCACAAACCTAACCTAAAGATCAAAAACAAAAGCAGGCCGTGGGTGTGATCAGATTTCACATAACTGGGTTCAGTGAACCCAGAAGTGTCTGCAGAACAAGTGAATGAGAATACGTTGCATGAGAACTAAAGTGAAGAATGGATTAACCTCAAAAGAGTGGCAAATATTATATACCATGGCTAAAACTGATGAAAGAACTGGAGACAACGCAGTCCTCTGCCAAAGCTAATGCACTAATAATTTTAAAGAAAAAAAAAATCTGCATTGGTACCAAATGGGCTCTTCTCTCACACATCCTCCACCAAGTTTCATGAAATTTGGCCTTGTAATTTTTTTGTTTTTGGTAATCTCAATGACAAACAAACAACCTGAAATATAGCTCAGCAGATGGTATGAGACGCTGTGAAGCAGCAGCAAAGATATTCTCATACCCCAGTGGTGTTCATAAGCTGTTGCCAGTGTCTCTCCCTGACAGCTGAGTTTTGCAGCTCGTTGACGGCTCTCAGAGAGGTCAACAGGTTTTTCACTGTTGATTCCAGACCCGTATAGACATCCCACACCCGCACCTCCTTATCCAGCATTTTCATCTCCTTCAACACACAATAAACATACTAATAGTTATTGAAAAGATGCTCTTGTTTCAAACATGGAAGTGTTAAACTCAATCAAAGTTAAAGTGTTTGTCCACTGAAGCATGTCATACAGTACTTTAGCAAACCGCCGGAGCTCCATGTCCATCTGCTCAACGTTGATCTCTTTCCATGGAGTCTTGGTCCAATCCTCTATACTGGTCTGAGATTCACAGGAGATTAAGTACATTATTTGATTATTTTGCTACTGAAACTCTGAAGTTATGGAGAAAACTTGCAGTGTGGATACTTAGACTCACTATGGAGACTCTGCCTTGAATTCAAGAATGCTAGCGTATCTGTACCGTATTTACAACAACAAAAAAGTTGCGATGCTGTGTAAAATGTAAATAAAAACAATGCAATGATTTGCAAATGTTACAAAGCCATATTTCATTCACAACAGAATATATATCAAATGTTTAAACTGGGACATATTTCTATTTCATAAAAAATAATGAGCTTATTTTGAATTTGGTAGCAGCAACATGTCTTAAGAAAGTTGAAATGGGGGCAACAAAAGGCTGGAAAAGTAAGTGGTACTAAAAAGAAACAGCTGGAGGAACATTTTGAAACTAATCAGGTTAATTGGCAACAGGTCAGTAACGTGAGTGAGTATAAAAAGAACATCTTAGAGAGGCAGAGTTTCTCAGAAGCAAAGATAGGCAGTGGTTCATCAATCTGCAAAAACAAAAAAATAAATAACAGCGTCTACAAATTATGGAATAATGTTCCCCAATGTGAAATTGGTAAAGGGACTGGTTCTTATATAGCGCTTTTCTACTCTACCTTGAGCACTCAAAGCGATTTATACAACATGCCTCATTCACCCACATTCGTACAAGCACTTTTTTCTACAGCTAAGTGCTTTCTATCTAACATTCACACACAGTCATACTCCGGTGGTCACATTGGAGAGCAACTTGGGGTTCATTCTCTTGCCCAAGGATACTTTGGCATGACTGAAGCAGCCAGGAATCAAACCACCATCCTTCCAATTAGTAGGTGACCTGCTCTACCTCCTGAGCTACAGCCACCTGATTGTGAAGACTTTGAATATCACATAACATCATCAAAATATTCAGAGAATCTGGAGAAATCTTTGTGCAAGAGACAAGGCCTGTGATCTTTGGCCCTCAGGCGGCTCTGCATTAAAAACAGGCGTTCTGTCATGGAAATCACTGCATGGGCTCAGGAACACATCCAGACATCACTGTCTGTGAACACAGTTCACCGTGCCATCCACAAATGCAGGTTAAAGCTCTGTCATGCAAAGAAGAAGCCATATGTGAACACGATCTTGAAATGCTGCCATCTTCGTTGAGCCAAATCACATTTAAAATGGACTTTAGGCAAAGTAGAGAACTGTTCTGTGTTCAGATGAACTGAAATTTGAAATTCTTTTTGGAAGACATGGACACCACATATTCCTGGCTAAAGAGGAGAGGGACCATCTGACTTGTTAGCAGTACTCTATTATAAATAAAATATAGGCTTATAAAATTTGCAAATCATTGCACTCTGTTTTTATTTCTATTTTACACACCAACCCAACTTTTTGGAACTGTGGTTGTAGAAATACTTTACCTTTACAAAGATGACCATGTCCCACACTGCTTTGACGAGTATGATGTCAGAGCGACACTGGCGCAGCTGCTTGTATTCTGGGAAGCTGACCTCAAACAGATCAGCGGTGCCCTGCAGCTTCTTCATTTCCATCTCCATTGTAGCTACGCCTCGATTACACTGGAGACGGTTTTGATATCATATTATTTACATTTTCTTTTATAACACATTGTGTGCTACATTTGACAGAATTACTCTCTTTTCTTCTTTAACAGGCAATAAAAGAAATGTGCCCCCTGCTCACCTTATCAATAAGCTTATATGGCTCCTCCACACTGATTTTAAAGATTGACTCTGAACGAAACTGTTCTCTGAACTCATGCTGCTTGACCTAAAATCATAGCAAATGAAGCATTAATGCATATCTGCCTCCACCTCTCCATCTATCACTTTACAGACACCGGGGTGTGGGTGTCATATATAATGCACGAAAGAAAGTAAGAAGTTTTATATGTCAGACATTGAGCTCTCTGTGAGGGGTTTGTCAGACTGACATCCTACCCCGATCACACAAAGCCTCACCTCAAACCGAACACATTTCCTGCGGATAACTGAAACTTCATTCGACTGCAGTGGTGCCACCTCATGTTTGACCGTGAAAGCAATTTTCCGGACACTTTTCCACTTTTCAGGCAGCTCCTGTGTTGTGTGGGAAAGGAGCACTGATCACTGTGCATACTGTCTGTCATACAGGAGAATGTGTGTGTTTCTGAATTGTTACGCACTTCTAGCTGTGTGCACACACTCTCTGGAAGCTGCTGCCCATAGGTCTTGAGGAGTTCAGCGGTAGACTTGAGGGGTTTGAAGTGCTGGTCGTCACTGATCTGTCTGTCTCGTATGGCCATGAGGTGTCCCATGATTTTCACAAGGCCTGCATAATCGCCGTCTGACACCTTAGTAGAAAGGCCACATGCTGTGTTCTCGACAAACTGGGATAATTCCCTCACACTGTGGGATAGAGAAGAAGGGAAATGAAGTGAGGGGTCAGATTTTAAAGGAGTGGCACAAGGAAATGTTTCTTAAAACATAATAAGAAAAGAACTGAGTCTCATTTGCCCCTATAGCCAAAATAAAAGAGTGGTTAGACTTTTCTTTTACTTGCAGTTTTGTGTCTCACCTTTGGTTTACGTGGTTGAGAAGGTGCTCTTTGAACATCCAGCTCCACTTCTTAATGACATTCATCAGTGTGTGCTTGAAAGGTCTGATATCCAGCTGCAGCCAGCTGCAAAACACCTTTCGGTCTTCCATTTTGCTCACTCGCACGTACAAAGACTCAAACAGATTGATCTGAAATAAGGAATAATTCAGTTATTACTGTTGTAAAGCTTTCTAAATGCCAGTAAAATAAAGTAAGGCTAAAGCATAAACTAAAACTGCTGAACACACCTGTTCTTTAAAGTTGTCCAGGGTGGGTGGGTTCTTCTTTAGTTCGTAGTCGGCGTACAGCTCCGCTTCCTCTGTACTTAACGCGTGTCCATAAAGCAGGAACTGTCTCATAAATTCCGACCTGTTAATGTTTAGGGAAAAAAAAGGCCAAACAAACTAAAAATGTTTATTTCCGTACTTGATAATAATAAAAACAAATCAGAAACAGCCACACACTTCTGACCTGTCATCAGTCCAGAGGTAGCGGTAGCTAGAAAATGACGCCTGGTATTCCCTGACCTAAAAATAAACACTTTCACAAATAAACTTCATAAAATAATCTTCCATATGTGAATAAAAAAAAACAAAAAAAACACGACACTAACCTTGGCGATAGCTGCGCGTGCCCGTGAGCGGATTATGTGGCACATGTCTGACAAATCCTCCATTTCATTTATGTCACACTGCAAGATGAAAAATCAAGATTGCTTATGACAGGGGCCTGTTTACATGGAAAAACATCTATGTATATGTGTATGAATGCATACTGTATAAAGGTTTATAATCTGATCTGGGTGACACCTGGTAGTTATCCAGCTGTTTGTGAACTGCCACTCTAGGAATGAAGGAAGCCATGCGTGTGATGTTGCCCACCATCTTATCCACAATATCATAGAAGTTACCGCTATGGCTCAAATCTAATGAAGGGTCAAAGGTCATCTCATTGCCACTGAGAACCAGCTGCACTTCGAAGAGAGGTGTAATATGCTGAGCTGCATCTGTGTTGTCCATGAGGTACTGCAGGGAGCAGCGTACTGCGCTGGAGAAGCCTGCCAGGATCATCCTGTCCACATACTCGGTGTAGGCCTGCCACCCACTGCTGTCATGATCCGTCACACTGAGGAAAGACTGGTTCTCCTGGGAAAATGACGCGTTAATTGAATGAGAAGTCTGAACAGCAGATAAACACAGACATGTTTATTGGTTGTGCCAACATTTGCGATGCGTGCGCAGCATCTCTCCAGCACAAGATTGCGAATGTACCTGCAGCAGTTTGTGTATCTGCTCCCCCGTGCTGCTAATGAGAGCATGCTGTTTGGAAACACTCTCTTCAATGTCAGAGAAAACGAGGAGAGCAGAATCACGACTCTTTCTGGTGATCAAAGCCCCGTTGCTGAATTTACCCATCAAGGCCTGGATAGCTTCCACATTAGCTTTACTCTTCTGGACACGACTGGAAATGTTCTGGTGATGGTAAAAAAAAAAAAAAAAGAGCAACAATTACAGTTTCCGGCATCATGTTGCTTTTTGTTTTTCAAGTGTGTGCTGTAGAGCTGAAGCGCTCTGAGATAGGGCTATAATTAAGAAAAGTAGCTTGGCCCGCACACAGGAAGCAGAGGAAGCTGATGGGTTTCATGCAGACAGGCAATCGCTGGCTTTTTAAAAAATAAATCAGCCCACATTTCAACAGAGACAGTGTTTTTACTGCTCAAAAAGGAAACTCATTTAAATATGCTGCAAAACTGTGTCAACACATTTATAAACTCACCCATAAATGCGGGCACTGCCTCCGATCTTCTGTTTGCTACCAGTTCAATAAAAACATTTCTCTGATATATGAAAGAGATTTTCAGTACCTGGACGAGGTCTCGTGTGGCCTGAATGTAGTCCCATAGGTCACCCTGTGACCAGGTCAGCTCCCGGAGGGCCGGATTCAGCTGTCGTCTCATCCCATCCATCTCATCTTTGACCAGCCCCAGCTCTACAGCCAGGACGGTGCTGTGGAGCTGGTTGTACCACTGGGTCACCAAAGTCAGCGTTTGTGCGCACTATATGATAAAATGCAGCACCAACATTTTAACAGATTTTTTTTTTTTTTTTTTAATATTTCACATTTCAAAAACCTTTTAAAAAAGCTGAACAAAAAGTTAAACACTAGAAGGTGAATTACCAACCGTGTATAATCTCTCTCGTTCAGAATAGAGTTGGAGAGCTGCTTTAGGAATGTTTTGAGTCTTCAGCATGCCCAGATATTTCACTTCTCTTAGCACCGATGTTAACTGAGGAAAGTGAGAAAACAGCAGAAAGTACAGTGAACAATCTGCTGGGATAAATTACGGTGCGTGATTTTGAAATAGATATCAGTCATTCTAAGTTTTGTAGAGTAAACCTCAGATTTTTCAGATTTTTTAAAATTTTCATTGTCTGTTCCCACATTGTAGTTAATTCTGAATACAATAGTTTCTCTGTTTATCAAACTGCCTATTCTGGGGAATGTTTCACAAAGTGGGAAAAAGTGAGTTTGTTAACCTTGAGCTGAAGGAAATGCAGAAAGAGACGCTGCTTTAAACAGTGATGTAGCACAGTAAAATACTCTATGCGCCCAATTAGCGCACTAGTGGCTTTTCTTCAACAGTTCTCGAATCTCTCGCTTTCTCGTTCGCTCCCGCTGAGTTTAGAGAAGCAGCCTGACAAGCCATTTCATTTTTAAATTCATACAGTCAAAATGACTAAGCCTGACTTTTACCTGTACTTTCCACTATGTAACATCTTTTATCTGTGTGTGCGTTAGGGGGCTAATATATCTTTAATGTCTGTTGGAAAATTAATCTTCTTTGGGCTCACAGCAGGACTGAAGTTGAGCTGGAAGAGGCCTGTTTCAATATTCAGTGTCAACAGTGGTTCCTTGAGGTGTGTTTCACAGATGTCTTGAAGCCCCTCGGTCCACTCTAAGAACATCTGCTCATCATGCTGGTCCAAAATCTCAAGAACAGCCTCGCACTTCTGGAGCACATCCTCTGCTTCTGCACAATCCAGAGGCCTAGGGGAGAGAGAGAGAGAGAGAGAGAGACGATGGAGGGAAAGAATTTCATCACAAGCAAAGTAAATTATATGTTATCTGTATCTTGTAAAGACTTAACTGAATTCTTACAATGTGCACGTCAAAAGAATTACTTTGTTTATAACCAAAATACATATTTTAGCTACACACTGTCCTTCAGATGATTACTTACTTTCTAGAATACAGGATACAAGGATCTCAAGTATTAGTAAGCGTTCTCACATGTGGGGCAGCTGGCAGAGATTACTCCTGTGAGTCAGGATTCGGTTCCGAAGCTCCTGCGACCATTTGAGGTTACCGGCCACTTGAGACATGTTCTTTCCCAGGACTGCGCAACCTGACTGTAGCTGAAACACAAGGCTTCATTCAATTTGGCTGACAACTTAGCCTTTCAGATGACTTTGAGTTAACGCTCTCACACGGAAGCGTGTGAATCACAGTGCCATTTGTGTCATCGCAGATCTTCTGCTGTGGCTACAATTAACACGTAATGCATGTGAACTGTTTGTGGAGCAGCTGTTACAACACAGTGTTTTCACTATTGTTAATGATGTTGTCCTCACTGAGTGTAAGAGCAGTGAGTTGGTGATGTTTACATTTTTATGCGAGTGTGCCTGTTTATGTATGGTTTAATAATGTTCCTATTAATTAACCCCTTAACTGGCAGCAAAAAAAATCACCTGAAACAACTACATAACACCCTCTGGTTATTATTGGCTCTGAACAACCCATTTCATAGCCTATTAACCGGCTGCGTCTGGTCCGCGGGCCGAATGAAGTGCATTTATATGGCAGGCTAGACCCGCCCATTTTGACTGACACCTCATTCGGCCAATCATGTTAAGAAATGGGTTTCCCAGAGCCAGTAATACTCAGAGGGCATCACGTAGCTTTGTCAGGTGATTTGGTGCAGCCAGTTACATGATTGGCCGAATAACGTGTCAATAAAAATGGGAGGGTCTAGCCTGCCATATAAAAGGGACTACAAACGGCCCGTCACCGGGCCCTTGCCAGTTAAGGGGTTAAGTTAAACTGCCAGTATTCAAGAATACAGTATACAGCACTGCCACCTATTTTGCCAGCTGGCACTGACTTTATTTCTTTCACAGTCTGCTGTGGCTGTGTGTTTCACAGCACTGTGCTGGGTCCAAGTACTGAAGGTACAGCATAATCTCAAATGAAAGCTCATCAGTTTGTTTTGCCTGTGACTCAAGCAGCCCTACACCATACCTGCACTCAGGGCTCACCCTGTAAAACCATAAAACAAGCAGCACATCTGCTTCACAAAGATGTCTGGTTATTTGATAAAACAAAATGTCTAATATGCTTTAGTAAGATGGTTATTAGTAATAACTAAATTACAAGGCTTGTGATTTTTTTTTTTTTAATTCAGGCTAAAACCTCTTTGGGGGGAACAGAAAATGAAATTATCTATGCAGGAAAAACCATGGTACCCAAAGGCATTATAAAACTCAGTGTTAGGGCAAAATTAAGTGTTGCACAGAGCTGAACTTGATCAGACTACAGTCATTTACACACACACACACACACACACACACACACACACACACACACACACACACACACACACACACACACACACACACAGCAAGACGCAGCAGTTGAATTTGTGCATATTGCGAAGCAAGTGTGCTAATTCAACTTTGGAAGTCATTATGAGTATGATTTCAGTCGCTCACCCCATCTTTGTGTTGATCAAGAATAAATTGGCAGTGGCCCACTTCTTGCCTAAACATGTCCAACAGCACACTGTAATTAGGTGAAAACAGCTGGTGGATTCTGGGTCTCTCGAGTAGGGTGCCAAAGATCTTCAACAGCTAGATGGAACATAACAGCAGTTTTATGACATTTTTGCACAGTTCAGGGACAGAATGAGTAAACAACAGTAGCTAAAATACCCAAAAATGACCAAATGGCCCTCAGCAGAAATGACTATGATTACAATATGTTAACTTGCTAAATGTCTTTCACTTGCTCCTGGGTACTGGGAAAGTAAACTACTGAATGAAGCAATCAGATTGCTAAAGTGGTAACAGGGATACCTTAAAGGCTGACTTCAGATTTTTGGAGTGCTGAAAGGCCAGATTGAGGACCGTTCCAAGCCTCTGGTCAAAATCTTTGTTCTGCTCCACAAACCGCCTGTAGTGGCGCACAAAATCCTGGGCATGAGAAGGCATTAGACAGGAAATGATAGATATTTTGAGCGGCTTTTGTGATTAAAAAGCTTTGATTTCATTTAAATTATTAGACAATTTTCATTCCATAAAATTCCTCCTTAGCTCATTTAATCAGTATTGGCTGGAATAACACATACTGAGAGAAATATATTATAGCTTAGATCAATTTCTGATCGAGTTCCTGTTCTCAGCCACATTGGAAACAGTTGTAAAATATCCAGTAAATTAAATATTGACTAATATGCACTGACTAATAATGACTCCTGCCACTCGTTCTTGTGTGTTGCTTAGCAACTACTCTGCTTTTCTACCTTTCAATTATTGTACTGCTGGGCAGAAAAAGAAAATATAATTGTTATTTTTTTTTATTATTTATTTTTTTATCATTTGCCTGTGCCTGCCAATGCCACAATTAAAGAGCAGCGTGATATTAAAAACAACAGCAGCTCTCTCAGTAGCTCTCACGTTATTAGTGCAGTCCAAGGGGTCGTATTTGCTCTCTCTAAGGGTCCGCCAGCGATCATGAAACTCCTCACTCATGCTGAAGACCATCTCACTTAAGATTTTCCCTCTGGATCCACCTAATTCAATTTTCTCCAGCTTCAGAAAGTCCAGTGCTGTAGCAAAAAGTTCCTGTGAGTGAGATGGGAAATGACACTGATAGATCAGCGTAATATCGTGGAGCTAAAGATAGTTTAAAAATATATACATTTTCATGACGATTTATTTAAATTAAATTAAATAAATCTTAATAGGAGTGGCAGATATAACTTTTTAAAATTTTCCTGTACACAGAGCTTACATACCTCGATCATAAGAAGCCTTTCCATGATGCAATCTGAGCGCTGAAACACAAGCGCTGCTGGAAAGTCCCAGAGCTTGATGTTCTGCGAGTGTTGGTAGTACCTAGGGATCTGCTCACGGTAGGTGTGAAATAATTTCTTGAAGGTGCGCAGAATTGAGATACTTATCTGTACTCTCTCCATCCCTTCTTCAAGCTCCATTTTAAACAGTTCTTCAGGGATTAGATAGGCAAAGGCCTGCATCCAGACACAAAGTCGTTACAAAGGCACATTTTTAATTTGCCTTCCTTTTGTTCACATACATGACACGACAGCTTTACCTTTTCAATGATCAGGTTGCGGAACTCCTGCAGGAGGACCACCATGCGCTGTGGAATGCAGTAGTACTGGGAATGACTCCAGATGAGGCAGAGTGTGTGAAAAAGAGGAGGTAATAGTGTGTCCACCTGTGGAAAACTCCTCTCCTCTAAGTTTGTGATCAGTCTCCTTAGAGGGCGTAGATACAGATCAATGTCCTCTGCCTCCAGCACGGCTGTGATAATTACATCCACAAGTATCAGTCGATAATATGAACATAACGGGGCGTTAATGGTGCTCTAATAGTTGTGGTCTTCAATTAAATTTAGTAAGCTCCAGTGTAAACACGCACTTCCTGTGATTGTTAAATGAGCATGATGACACAAAAAATTAAATGAAGGCCAAATATAGAAAAAAATAAAAAAATAAAAATAGGGTCTACATTTAAAGAATGAAGAAACTGCAAGAATGACATTATAATAGCTGTAAATTTGAGTTTTGGTAAACATAAAGAAAAATTTGTGTTTGATCTGATTCTTAAATTAAAGTAAATGGGATACTTGTGACATGATGACAAAATGAATGAATAAGCACTAATGAATGACAAGTAATGCTGATCTACCCTCATCGACTTTGAGGCAAACGTCCTTGAAGGCGGAGTAGTAACTGCTCTTGACTCTTCTCAGGATGTCCATGATCTGCTCCACTTTGGAGCTGTGGATCTGAAAACAACGACATCACAAATTTATTATTCAAACAGTATCATAAATTTAGAGATTTTGTGATTTTTGCCTTTCCTGTTCATGTGCATTGGGGGGCATTAAAACATCTCTGAATATAGTGCATCACATACTATTCCTAACTATGGACTGAATGTAAAAAAAACCAAGCACTATATATATATATATATATATATATATATATATATATATATATATATATATATATATATATATATATATATATATATATATATATATATATATATATATATAATTACAATACTGAATCATAACAAAATTTGACTCTGTGGTGGAACAGCTGTATTACATTGTTCGGATGTACCTAATAAAGTGGCCATTACACTTATTTTTCCTGGGATGTAGGAGCATTTCATTAGTGGAGTTTTTGCTATGTGACATTACTTGCCAGTTTTCCTGCTCTATATTGTGACTCCGGTAGAGTAGCCCTGCATGATTCACAGCTCTTTAAATGGACTGAAACAAGCTGCTCTAGCTGTGGCCCTTTAAGCTTCCCCTTAAACATCCCTCCTGAATGGTCATTCTCCAGAAGTCTGCTATTGCTTGTGAGTTGTGCTGTCTGTACTTTATAGGTGGCTGTACATAAAGAAATCCGCAAGGAGCTGATGTCAGCTCATTCTAGAAATATAAAATAACAACTGAAAACTGCCTTTACATACCTCTGCCATTATTTGAAACTTTGGCCACATTTAATGAGTATGTCAGCGAATCGGGGATGTGATTTTTTTTTAAATACATGAATAATATGAGTCTCATATTTATTTTATAATGTCATACTTGTGACTGGATGCCCAGCAAGTTTTCCCTTTGAGTTGTCCAGAACTGAAGCTCCACAGTGGGTAGTGGGTGGTGTCCCTGAAGCAGCATCATACCAGAGTCTTTCTTCAGCACACTCCATATCTGTCCGGACCACTGCACAATCAGAGTTTCTATAGAGTATAACAAGCCACGGTCCAGCGGCCATCCAGTGGGGCTGAGAGGGACAGAGTTGGTGCAATCAGTCTGGATAAAAATAGAAGTGAGCTACTAAAGATATAAGTACAGCAGGAAAACTACAAATAGGAGTATATCATTTCTGGAGGAACTTGTAAATGCCAACCACAGTTTAGAGCTTTTGGGCACAAGACTTCACTGTTCACCATTAAACTAATATCAATAATAAATAGAGGTAGGACTTTTGTGCTAATGACGTAGTTCAGCTAAACTTTATGAAACTTGCTGCGTAAATGATAATGTATGCTGCTGCACTGAAGACATTTTCTAAGTTCCTCAAGGTCTCGCTGTAAACTGCAGCTAACATGAAAGGAAAGCATTCGTCACTGTTCAGCAACTGTGACTGTAAACAAATATGACAGCTGACCCTGCGTTTTTAGTTTCTGAATCCTCTTGTTTGGTACAACTGTTGTCTTCTTGTAAAACACAAGGACGTACAAGGCCACTTATATATATATTTTTTTTAAAAGAACGTAACACAAAAACAGCCTCTATGTTGGGTTAAAATGTTTAACTGCCCATGTCTACTGTTTTCCAGCCGAACAGAAGGGTGGAAATGGAAATGAACATTTTACCTCTAAAAACAATATAATTAAAATAGCCTGTTGATTTTGATGACATATTTAATGCCATTTCAACACTTGAATTCTACTTGGGAAAAAAAAATCCCAACATCCTTAGCTCTGACTGTTACTGGAGACCTCTGGTATTTTACACATTGACACTTGCATACATTATTTATATAGTTGTGTATTCTGACACCACCGACCTGAGCACAATGTCCTGAGGGTGTGCCCTCTCCACACGCAGGGGCAGGGGCAGCAGTGTTCGCCCCTCAGCTCGGCCTCTCAGAGTAACCACCTTGCTCCTCAGCTTCTCCAGGTGCCTGTGGATGTCATCAAACACCACCCTCGGCCAGGCCTCATGGTTGAGACCGCTGGACAACACACACACCAGCACCTGTATGAACGGAGCTTTTCATAAGTTAGAGATACACAAACCATACACAGTACTCTAAAAAGCGTATGTACCCACAGTCAAGATGTGCGCTTGTACACATCCTACATCTACACACACACACACAACCCAACCTCAGATATGACAACAGGCATCTGCTCCATTGGGTATCCGGGCACTTCTCCCAGTCTGAACTGGTGTCTGAATCCTTCTCGGGAAATTCTCTTTACGCCCTTCTTCAGGACACACAGCAGCTTGGTCTTCCACGGTGGGGACGTCTTAGCAGATGAAAAAACAGTGGGAATGCTTTCAAGAACACTGAAAGCACTAGAAATAAGTAGTGACTTATTTCAGGAAAACGTGCATGTTAGATGGAGTGCAGGTTACAAACCCAGGAGATGCTGTTAAACACTCATATACCTGCATGCCAGCTTTTTTTGTAAAGTACAAGAACTAAATACCTCTGAAATGTTAGTATGGAGACTTTATGCTCTATTAAATATTTACTGAAAGCTTTTATTTTTACAGTTTTATTTACCTACCGAACTGACTTTAGGTGGGGGGTGGGGGTGGGGGGTGGGGGGTGGGGGAAGAGATGAAAACAAAGTTTATATAGCAGGTGCCTGAATTTTTCATGAGCTCACTTTATATCTATCCATTTATCATTGTGTTTGTGTTAGCAAATCTTACTTGAGCATCGCCTGCATGAAGTGTCCCTCCAGGGCCGGTGAAGAGCAGCAGCCTGTTAGTCCAGATGTGGTCCAGAAAATCCAGGACAATCTTCTGGTTCTCTTCAGCACCAATGAAGCGGTTCCACTTATCCGTCTTTACTCGCAGCACACAGAAGGCCTGCTCCCGAAGGAAGTCGACTCTCTCATCTGACAAAACCACCCCAGCTTTGAGAGTGGGCTCCTGGGGGACACGCACGCCCCCAGCCCCTCCGGTACCTAAACCTCCACTGCTGCTTCTCAAGCTGGTGGCTTCAGCCATGAAGACTCAGCTAGCAGGAAGGAGAAAGAAATGTGTTGGGGAATGTGAAATAAGAAAAGAGTTGCACCTTCAGTGAGGTAACAGGTAATTACTTACCGGTCCTTCTGGCCAAACTCTACAATAATCTATGAAGCTATAAAGAGATATTTCCATGAATCTAACATGGAAACTTTGTTTCTTCTCTCTTGTACAGGTATGAAGGCTGTCGGCTTGAAAAGTGAGACACTCCGTGACAGAGCACTACTGACTGCCTTCATTAGTCTGAACCGAGGTGGCCGTTTATGTAGCCTCTGAGGGCTGCAACCCTATCCTGTAACCTGAGCCTTCAGAGGAGGCCTGACTGCAGGAACTCCTCCAGTGCAGGGATAATATTATACATTCATTCAGTGATGCGTCATAAGCTTAAGATTTATTAAGATACTGTAAACTCAGATGATGTATCTGAGTTTACAGTATCCTTGAGGCGACAGTTTGTTGTGATTTGGCGCTATATAAATAAAATTGAATTGAATTGAATTGAATTGAATTGAATGTATGCATTGATGATGTATTTATTGTATATGCAGC